>NW_010259137.1:0-7704 GCF_000690775.1 Eurypyga helias
TTTTTTTTTTTTTTTCCTTTCTTAAATATATTATCGCGGAGTTACTACCACTGTCACTGCTTGGCTCAGCTTTGACCAGCAGTGTCTCTGTCCTAGAGACATCTGGCATTGGTTCTATCAGACACAGTGAAAGTTTCTAGTAGCTGCTCACAGAAGCCACCCCTGTAGCCCTCCTAGTAGCAAAACTTTGCCACAAAAACCCAGTACAGAAAACTAAAGCCTTCCTCATCAGTACAGAAGTTCAGAATCTGGCTTATATTTGAATAACTGCTAGGGTCATTATATATCATTTAGCTTTGCCATGACTGGTGTTTTTTGACAATGTTCTAGTCCTAGGCACTATGGTCCCAACATAGACAATATGGCCAATGAGCTTAAGGAGGGACATTTTTCCTCTGAGTTCCAAAACAACATTGTAACTATATTTGAAATAAGGAAATACATAGCAAAGAAGGAAAGTATTGAATTCTCTTTCAAGTGGACAATCCAAAAAGGTAACCTATCCTGAAACAGGAGGCAAATGTTTCCTGTTTGAGGCAACATTATCATTCACTATAAAGTGAAGTTTTGTGTTGCATTGATATTATTCACTGCAGCACACAAATTCTCAGAACATTCAATTCATTCAGAGGATCAAAGAAAAAGAAAAGAAAATCTGCACTGCTGGGGGCAGAGAGGTAGACAGTGGAGTGGGGAAGAGGGGTATCATGCATTAATGCTTTACAGCTTTCCTTAATGTAACACACAACTGCTTTTTTAATCTCTAACTTGTAACTTTCAATATAATTCTTTTATTTAATTTAGAATAAACTCATGTTTCTGACAAATATGTCACCAACACTGTTCCATGCACTGCCAATGTGTATAATCCTTTTAGATATAAATTATGTGCATGGTAGCTGAATGATGGGACTGTCTTTCTCTCTCTAGTCTGGTTTAGGTCAAGTGATATTCAGGTGATGACATTTCATACAAAACCAACAAAGTGTGAAAGGTTATAAGTGAAAGAGCTTCTCTTTTCCTGCGGCTTACTTTTAGGCAAACGAATGATGAATTCACTGTAACAACTTCATTTGATGTACTTAGCTGTAAAATATGTACATTCTCAAAGCTGAAGTTATTCAGACATCTAAAACATGCTAATGAACTAACTTTGTTTCTGCAGATGCAATTAAAATCCCCATCTTTATCTATGCAGTCTAGGTTAAAAAGGCTGATATCAAGCTGCAGGACTACATAATGAAAAAAGCAAGCTAAACAGAAATGACGACATGGAGATGGGAAGCAGATGAAGTCCCAGAGAGAAATGATCTTGCCTTGCAGCACGAATAATGATCAGCTACCAAGACACAAAAGCAATCAAAAAGGAATTAAAGGAAAAAGAGAAACAAAATTAACAAAGATCTTCATCTCTAATGGTATGTAACAGCGTTCTTGTTTCATGTTTGAAATTTCACTTGGTCTCCTGCTAAGGATATGCTATGTAAAAATGATAGCATGAGAAAAAATAACAATGAAATGTTGTCATTGTATTCTTTTCCCACACAGAGATCCTATTGCTGCCTCACCATCAGTAGCATTAATTACATTACAAGAATGTATTAGAAGAAGAGGTAACTCCTGATCTAGTGGAAGGTGTCCCTGCCCATGGCAGGGGGGTTGGAACTAGATGATCGTTAAGGTCCTTTCCAACCCAAACCATTCTATGATTCTATGACTCACGGAGTTGCAGACTCTAAGACTGGAGCTGAATTATGTACTGGATAGCTGACCTCTAAGGCTCTGCACTGAGTGCATCAAACTCACCTGAACTATGAACACAGAATGAGCTAAACTAAGCACAGAAAATTACACAAAGCCAAGAACTGAATACACAGACAATCCATTGACTAGACTGTCCTGTCTCTCATTACAGTCAGGGGAAGTGTTGCCGCTGAATGCTAGTCACTTCTGGATGTGATTACTATTCTGATCATTAGTTTTTTAGGGTGCAGTCAGTAAAAGCTACAGATAGCTTAAAACTCAGCTAAGCAATTATTGGAGAGAATGAGTAGAATTTCATTTAGTTAAATCAAAACATCTTTCTAGACAGTGGCTGTCTGTGGCCTGCAGTATTAAGATAAACCCTCAAGTATTTAAATACACTTTCTGCAATGGCCTGCTTATTAGGATTAGATTTTTTTCTTAGTGCTGATGATATTTAGCAGTAACTTTATTATATAAGAAGCAATTAGTGAAGAAATGGGCAAAATTTCATTTGCTTAATTCCAAACAACTGTCAGTGCCTAGACTAGACAAGGCCTGTAGACTCAAGATAAAATGAAAATTTCTGATAAAATTACCCTCTGCTGTGTACTAATTGCCATCAGGTATGCAGAGGCAGTGGTGTTAATGCAGGTTGAATTTACATACAGAAAGTGATTCCATAATTAGAATGCTATACATTGCCTGTAAAAACCTAAGCTATTTTTAAAAAGTGATGAAATGGTATAACAATAATCATATATATCTATTTCCACAAGCCTCCAGAAAGGAATGACTGTTGTTTAGAGGTTCAACAAGTTATGTAATCATTGCAATTGTATGTATCCAAGCATGTGAAAAAAACTTCAGTGCCAACACAGTACAGCATTAGGCTTTATGGTGCATTCCCCCTATTCCAAGCTCGCACATGCAAAACCTTTTTCATTTTCAAATGGAGCTCCTCTATGAATTACTGAAATATCAACCATTATCCAGTTACCTCCACACAATACTTTTTACTGATTTAAAAGCTTTTCTGGATGATAAATCTCCTCCTCCCTAATCTCTTTCTCTTTCTGAACTGTTCTTGATCCTCTATATTTATGGCATTTTTTAACATGTTGCACAGAACCTTAAGTACTTTAGCTTTCTGTATTGCTAAGAGCCTTCCACCTGCAATCCTGGAGCCTGTCTCCCACCTGCAGTTCCCTACCCCTTCACACAGGCTCCCAGGACAGCATACCCCAGCACACTTCTGGCAGTATTTTTCTGCTGACACTCTTGTTTGTTATTCATCTCCTGGACTTACACTTGCAAACCCTGATACTGCTGTTACAGAAGGTTCCCAAGGGAAACAATTGCCATTTATGCTAAAATCACCTCCTCCTTCTCTCCCTTCCTGATTTCTACATTTGGTTGTAGCTTCTGGCTTACACTAGAGCACTCATTAATGAGTTTGCAGAAAGCTCAGCAATGAACAAGACACATAGCACCTTCTTCAGTCAATGCATTCTCCCAGCAATGATCACAGCATCATAAGCAGGAACAAACCATGAGGAGTTTGAGTACATCTTGACGTAAAACACAGAGTTATTGTGGGAGAATTATGACAGAGGAAACCACTTGCTCTACTGGAGACGATGCTGAGGGCTGTACACTCACTTCTCTTCTAACTGGTCACTGAGAAGGGTTTTTTCCTTTTCTTTTTCTCTCCACCTTTCTCTTCTATATCTTTTTCCTTTCACTACCCTCTGCCCCACCATTGTAATTAATGAATGCTATCAAATATGGACCTGATAGTAAATCTTCATGCAACACACAGTGGATTGTTACTAATCTTCCTATTACTTTTCTTATTATGTATTAAAAAATATGTATATTTTTCCTTCCCATATAGCACATATTTTATTACAACACTTCAATTATTAGAATTGTATCCTTATGTTTTAGTCCTCCACTTTCACAATCTTATTTTGCCCTGTAAAATTAAATTTGAAATATCACAGATAATTTTGTATTCTATTACAGCATATGCTGTTGTAGTTTTTCTATCACCCAGCATGTGCTAAAACCCCCAATTCTTGTTTCTTAAGCAAACCCATATTTTCAGTGATCCTAATAATGTTTAATCTATTCTATATAAAACTGAATATTGAAGGCTGTTTACACACATTAACTTCCTTGTAACAGGATAATACCATTGTATACTTGATACTGCAGATGAAATAGTATTTTCAATCACCTAGTATTATTTCCAGTATGATAGAAACAGGAAACAAAAATCACTGTGAATCAAGAGATTTCAAGTTTTCAGAGTTGAAAAAAACCAAACTTTCACAGTGGAACTAACATTTTCTATATAAGTGATTTTCATGGTCTGGACACTTTTAAACAGTGGCAATCTAAAACCAAATCAGTTCTTGTACATATTCAGGAGGCAGACAAACATACATGAAAGAAACAGAAATGTTGTGTAAGTGATTACTCAGGTACAATATTATTCATACTGTATATGCTTTGCTTACCCGGGACCTCTCCTCTAGTTTTGTCATCATGACGACAGTTGCACCCCGCTGCTCCCACATCATCCTCCAGAAATCACCAAAGGTTTCTGGCAATGCCCCCTGTGTTGCTATATAAGCATTCTGCTTTCTGTATCCATCTATGTAGTTGGCATTGATGTAGTCACTGCCTGGTATGCCTGCAAAGAGAGAAGAGTGATAACACAAGGCAGGGTTTCTGTGCTGAAAAATCCTGTGACACACCTGGATTAGTGAATCTTAGTTTGCTGCATGCAAAGTAATACGTAGGTACTTGCAAGTGAGTGTATGCCATTTGCGGAGGCAAGGAGTATGATGGCCTCTCTGGGAATAACCACTCTTTTAAAACAAAGGACTCAGTCTGATAAAGAAGTATAAAAGATGACTGAAAAACAGTAGCAGATGGAGACACCTGGGAGTGGCAACTGCAGCATTTAAAAGCTGGTCTGACATAACCTGCAGTCTCACCCACCAATATGGGAGCCTCTGCCTGGACCAGACAAGGAAACCTCTCCATCAGTTGCCCAGGCTCCACTTAAAGACTCTTATTGAACTCATTGCATTTCTTTTAAATATAGAAAAAAGTTCAGTGCTGTGAGACTATTAATATTACTGCTACGTTCATTTTTCCTATTAAATGGGAAGCTAACTATGAGCTTTAACAAAACATATTACATAAATCAGGTTTAAGAAACAGTGGAATCTGCCGTATGTTGTGTGCATGAAATAAACACCTCTGCAAGTCTGAATAAAAATGAAATGCTTGAAAGGAAGACAGAATCCAAGCCCTGTGGGCACATTGGACCTACACTGACAATTTCTCGAGGCTCAGGTATTTTGGACATATAGTGGGACCATGGCTGTGTCTACGAGACACACGTCCGTGCTCTGAGCTACATGGAAGCTAGCCAGCTCCTAACTTGAATCTATTTAATGGAGGGTATGCAATAACATGTCTGTATGAAGAGCTGGACTGTAGCATGCTGGCTGCCAGGGTCGAGGAGGAGTATTGGTTGTTGTAAAGATCATTTTACTGATCTGGACTATTAAGGTAACCATGCTCAGAGATTGGGATAAATATGGACATAGAGATCCCAGTCCTGTTCCTCCTGGATTCAGCAGTGCAGTATCCAGCTTTTAAGTGGACAGACTATGTGCATGTTGGAAGAGAAAGCACGCCAGTCACCAGTTTTACAAAAGCATGACAGTCACTGCTGTTTCTTTAACCAACGACTTGAGGAAGAAAAGATGCTAATGGGAAATCTCGGTGCTGGCAGGATGGCAAAGCAGTTTCCCAGTTTACTGCAGTGTTGAACATGGAAGTGCTCCCTAGAAGTGACAGCTGAAATGTATACAATAAAATGATACAAAAAAGTTTGTTGAAGTAATTAAAATAAGTTACTTCTTTGAGCAGAAATTAATGATTTAAGTTTACACAACCAATCTGCTATGCCCAAGTATACAATCCCAGGATATGGTACAAGTTCCACAAACTGTTTCAAAAGAGAGTCCAGGTGATACAAGCTCCCTGACTTATTCTAAGGCTGTGACTATTTTCACTCCACAAAGTAAGAGACTTGAATTTCTTTGCCTATGAAACTCAATAAATTATTGAATATGTTTAAAATGTTTCTCTTAGAAACTGAACCTCCAAATCTATTCTGATGTTTTATGTCCTTCTGATGATCCCAATTCAGGAATTACTGGGGCTGTGCACTACTTTTTTCCTGACAATCAGTGTCATACATTTGAAAATGTCTTCCAAAATAATCTGAATTTGAATGGAAAGAGGAGAGGTACCTTTTTAGCACTCTTTTTTGTTCGTTTTTTAGCTACTATTTGAACAGCTTCTCCATTCATTCTCACTAAGCTTAGTGTTTCATTCCACTACTTACCCAGTAGTGAATAAACCCACTGATTAACTGTGACACTAATTAAGATCCGATATAATCTTTGAATGATTCAGATTATGGGTTACTGCAGCTGTAGTCTGGCATAAAATTTTGCCTTTATGCACAAGAAAGCTTAATATATTTCTTGGTTTATATGTTCAAAATGCATTTAAACACAAATTTTAATTTGATTTGACTTTCTGTACAATTAAAGGAAAAAATCTGACAAATTATTTCAGAGAAGGAAAGAGTTTGTAACTTCAGGGGCAAAGGAGAGGCAGCAAATGGCCCTCCTCAGGGAAGATGCATGGATGGGCACAGGAAGACTGTCTGACTATGATTAGAACCGATCAAAAGTCTCTCTGGGAGAAAAATAAAACAAAATAAAAACCCTTTAAACCCTTCATAGTCTATAGCTGAAAAGCATGATTTTCTTTCATGAAAAGCAGAAATTGGAGTTCGAAATCCTTATTCTTGCAGACTTGAAATTTTTTATGTGACACTTTTTATTGTGGATATTGGAATTAATGACTTAGAAAATACAACTGCTAGGCACAATGCCGTATTTTCTTCCTTTATCAAGACAATAAAACATTTCTGCACAAAACAGATGAGAAAGAAAAATGAAGCCAACAGGAGAAATCTACACCAACTGGGTATTATTACCAAAGGAATGGGGAAAGCTGGTAAGAAATGTTTTCTGCATAAATTAGAATTATATTATGATGCCTAGTATCATACTTTGAAGCATATATTATAAATAAAAGCCTGAGGAAAAAATGAAAAAGAAAAACAACACTTTGTAAAGTGGTTAAATGATCTTCTGGGAAAGCTGTCCTCTGGTGTTGATACTGCACAAACTCCGCATGAAAATTAAGTACGAGAAATATTGCAAACTGTGCATTAAATAATGATCTTTAGAAATCATAGTAGACAATCCTAGTACCTAGTGATGTAAGAAAATCCAGAATGTCTAAGATGATTGAAAATATTCTATTTACTAACTTTCATTACATTTCTTGATAAATCACATTAAAATAAATAAATTCTAAATTAAATAAATTCTAATTCTTTAAATTAGAACAAAGAATAGCTTCCAGATTAAACCTTCCTTGATCCCAGATGCAAGTAAGAAAGAATTAAGTTTAATAATTACTGATATTTGCAAAGAGGATTTCTTCCCAGCTAGGTTAAAACGGAAATTTCCACTCTATTTCTCCAGTTGACTTTTATCAAGAAGACACAAATAATCCTGTACATTCTTTAGCCAGAAAAATCCTTTTACAGGGCAACTCAGCCTCATGGTGTATGAAAAGGATGTGGCTGGAACATGGTCGAGTGTATTTGGTTTGTGTGACAGTTCTGGTAGTGCGAAAGATACAGGAGTGGCTTCTGTGAGCAGCTACTAAAAGCTTCCTCTATGTCTAAGAGAGTCAATGCCAGCTGGCTCCAAGGTGGACGAACCGCTGGCCAAGGCTGAGACCGTCAGCAATGGTGATAGCACCTCAGGGTTTGAGACGGGGTGAAAG
>NW_010259137.1:7903-12408 GCF_000690775.1 Eurypyga helias
GATCCACCTGCAGCCTGGGGAGGACCTCATGCCCAAGCAGGTGGATGACCAAAGGAGGCTCTGACCAGATGGGAAGCCTGTGCTGGAAGAGGCTCCTAGCAGTCCCTCTGGAGTGAGGAGCCCATGATGGAGCAAGTTTCGTGAAAGGACTTGTGAGCCCATGGGGCACCACATACATACAGCATGTTGTTCTTTAAGGAGTGCACCCCAAGGAAGGGACCCACACTGGAGAAGTTTCTGAAGAACTGTAGTCCATGGGAAAGACTAGTGGCTTAACTAATGCAGTTTTGGAAAAAAACTAGGTCCTGCTCCAACACTTCTGCACTGCAACAAGATTTTCATCAAGGGTTTATCTCCAGCAGGTTACAGTAGTCTACAGGGTTATATCTCTACTGTGATCAAGAGAACAATAGGATTCACAATGCTCAGCTCCATTGCCTCTCTCACCCACAGTATCCACTAGGTGTTTTCTTTGTTCTCTCTCCATTCTCATAGTCCCTTCACGTATCATACCCATTTCTCACACTGAGTCTCTTTTCATCACTGTTTTCATGCATGACCTCAGTTTCACATCCTGTTCCAAAATCCCTTTGTATTCTGCGATACCATTTTCCCACTCTCACTTTCTACCGCACACTTTGCCACACCAGGTTTTGCTTCATCAGCTATGTCCCCAAAACACATAAACTTAAAGCCCTCTAGGGAAGGTGCCTTATCATAAGAGGCCTAATGAAGTGTGTGCAGTTTAAAAATAATGTATACAAAACCTGAACATCCGTAAATATCTACACTGACCAAGCAGAAACAATTATCAAAGACAAATAAATCTAAATATTAAAATGTCACTTTCTACAGTGACTTTCAAGCCATAACCTCATTCTGAGCTGGGAAAGCAGAACAATTCTCTGTCAAGTCTAATAGTGCAAAACCAATCAAATGACAACTAGTTTGACTGCAGTACAATGAAATCCTGCAAACCTTTGTTAGCTGCAATAGCTTGAAGGCAACATACCCACAAACACAGCAGAATTTGCCATCATTACTTAAATTTGGGTTTAATAGTTAAGAGAAGTCAGTTGTTCTGTAAAAACATGGGTCAAGAAGGTGACAAAGCAACCGATTTCTGCCTTCAGTAATATTGATATGAACCTTAACTAAGCCTAATGGCGTCAGTGGAGCTTACTGCAAATTTAGGATGGTATATCTGAAGCATAAATTCAAGGTAATCCACACAGTGTAACCTGACTTTTACAAGTTTCATGAAACCAGAGAGTTTCTGCACAAAAAGACAGCTAAAGAATACACTTGAAGATTGTAATTCTACCATAACTATTTTTCTAGTAGCCTTTTCAAATATGGTGATGAATGAGCAAGTCTGCAATCTCCTTATTCTGGCAGTTAGGAATTGAGCACAATGGGGGAAGAACCAGATGAGTAGTTGAGCATAAAAGACAATCCATTTTCAAATATCTCAAGAGAACAAAGCAGTCCAGGTTTTACAGAGTAAATGTGAATAACCAACAAAACAAAATTAGCCAACGTTATAATTAAAGTCTAAAAGATTAAAATAAATGAACACTAATAGCTCCCGATTTATGCTGAGACTATATTCATGAACTGAGATGACAGTACAGCTTGCTGCAACACAGACTCAGATCCACAAGGCTAATAATCTAGACCTCAGAATTATTTACTTTATTTCCTAAAGACAGTTATAATCTTAAATAGCTTTAATTAGACTTCGCGTTTTACTCACAAACTGAAATCAACTCATGAAATTATTTCAAGCCCTTACAAAGGCTAAGTACAGAACAGCCTTTCTATTTAAAACAAATTAAACCGTAAACCTTTGTTTCTGTGTTGCTTCCCTAAGAGATGTGCTGTTAGTCATAAAAAGAGTGTGAAGTAATAGGATTAAATTCTGTCATGCCAGTAAACAAGTTGGAAAAATGCAATGATTAACTCAAAATGCTGATGATGCTATGCTGTACTATTGGTTTAAATCAATGACTGATGTTTTGAATTATGTCAGAACAAAAAACAATTAAGGCAGCTGCTAGGTGTCAGTAACAACTGTTTATATAGAAGTTTTTGTAACATAAAGTCTATATAGTTATAGAGATTGTCAGATTGAAATAGTCTAAGCACAGATCTGTGCTACAAGAACCCACTGTAAAATGAAGCAGGACAAGACCAGTGAAGATACTGTAGTAATGAATATTGGTAAAATGGAAGCTTTTTACAAAGATAGGAAAAATCACTATATAATCATTCTAACAATGTAAGGTAAGAAGGAAACCAAAATGACACAAGAAGAAAAGCCTATAGATTGCTGGATTGTGTATGGACAATTAGGACTAGGAAAGATTGATGAAGAGGATGAAAGGATGAAAGATACGGAATCTCAAAATAAATTGTTAGATTATAGAGAATTATGGGAAGAAGGCAATGCCAAAAGGGAGTGGGAAGAAAATGAAGAATTAAGCAGGAAAAAGAAAGGGATTGTGTAGCAGACAGAAGTCAAATATTTTAAAGGAAAAGAAAGAGGTGAGAAAAATTGAAAAGTGTGAAATGTAGGGATGAAAACTAAGAACTAGGAGTTGTAGAAGTTCTGCAGGCAAGATGAGAAACTTGGAAGATGAGTAGCAGAAAATCAGGCTGGGAAATGGGAGGAACTCCTAAGAAAAAGAAAGGAAGCTGGGTTGTGGTGTTGGTTTTTTTTTTTAAGTTGGCTAGTATTAAAAACAGTACAGAATGAAAGCACACAGATGGTTCAGTGCAGTTCCTCACTGACACAGATAACAGCATTGTGCCAGCACACTGGTCACAATACACTGAGATAACAGTATGTTGCATGATAGTGCAAAGCAGATACCAAAATCCAGCATGAAGTCATCATACTGTGATGACTTTACAGCTGATTGAAACTTGATTTAGCGATTCTCCAAGTCTTCAAGATTGAGTAACACCGAAGTTACTTATCAAAGGAGTCTTTTTTTTGGATAGAAATATTCATTTATTCCTTTAAATGAAGCACTGAAAGGGCCGATGAGTACCTCTAGTAATATAAAATGAAATTATTTCTGGTTTGATAATTGTTGCAAAAAACAGTTTCAATATGAGCATACACAGTAAATTGTGAAGTGTCAGATCTTCTGTGCTGGTTTTTGGCTGGGACAGAGCTAATTTTCTTCACGGTAGCTAGTATGGGGCTATGTTTTAGATTTGTGCTGAAAACACATCACTGAAATAGAGGGATGTTTTTGTTACTGTTGAGCAGTGCTTACACAGAGTCAAGGCCATTTCTGCTTCTCCCACCACTCCACCAGTGAGTAGGCTGGGAATGCGCAAGAAATTTGGGTGGGGAACACACCAGTGAGTAGGCTGGGAATGCGCAAGAAATTTGGATGGGACACAGACAGGACAGCTGATCCCAATGGACCAAAGAGATATTCCATACCATATGATGTCATGTTCAGCAAATAAAGCTGGAGAAAGAAGGAGAAAAGCGGGTGACATTTGGAGTTATGGCATTTGTGTTCCCAAGTAACCACCATGTGTGATGGAGCCCTGCTTTCCTGGAAATGGCTGAACACCTTCCTTATCATGGGAAATGGTGAATGAATTCCTTATTTTCCTTTATCATGAGATCTTCTTTACCTATTCAAGAATAAAGTCAACGGACGTTTCACCAAAGCTTTCCCCAATGGACAGTGTGGGTACACATACAGGAAAACTGTTGTGAGCTGATTTAAAGAGTATCAAGAATGACATAATTTTTGTTGTTAAGTTACAACTATAACAGCGTAAGTAGATCCATAGGCCAAAATTATTATACTCCTAAAACTTCTCTCGGCATTATTGTTGAGACACCCACCATGAAGTCTCCTCTATGAAGTCTATCTCACAGAGACTTCTAGACCACGAAGTCTACTTCAGTGATCTTTCTGTACCCCATTACTTCATCACTGCAATACTCCTGTTGATTTTAAGACACTCTAGGCTTGCAGAGGGGAAGAACCTACAAGCAGTCAAAGTGTGTAATTATATATTGTTAGCAGAATGCAACACAAATGTAATGTGAGAAAGTGCAAATAATTTGTAAAGTTCCTGTCTGTTCAAGAATTTTTCTTGACCAGAATACTTTCTAAATCTAAAGATGATGGCCTAATTACTTGATGATAATATACTGATAATTGGCAATCAGACAAATTAGATTATTATTAGAGGTTTCTTGCCTTTTTCTTTCTTGATCATTTATATTACATTCAGAGACTTCTAACTTTAGCACCATTTTAAAGATGCTAAATTTCCAATCAAAGAAAAATTACACTGCTGAAATATAATAGTTGTTTGTTTTTTTTTTTTAATCACTAGCATTATGCAAATCTGTGCCACATATGGCAGACTTTTAGTCTTGGATGTCTCCTAAAAGAACTGAAAAGACTTTTTAAAACACACTATGTTCAATCTTTTCTTTCCCCAGTAGAATCATAGAATCATAG
>NW_010259138.1:0-8145 GCF_000690775.1 Eurypyga helias
GGCGAAGGGCAGCGTTCGGGTGGGATGCTCCTGTTGCATGCCCGTGTTTCTTCCGTGCTGTCTTCCTTCTCCTCCGCCCCTTTCCCTCCATCTGCTAACTTTGCCCGCTGTTCTCCCTCTTCCTGCCCCTCGCATCGCCTGCAACATGCTCTCCCTTACGCGTCGCGACGGTGCACGAAGGATGCCCCGGGCACACCGCAGGAAACAGGTTTGTGGCATTTTGTGGCACGATCTGAGGTGCTCTAGGCCCCGCTCTGTGTTGTATCCATGGAAAGCGAGGCATGGCAGCTTCCGCTAAACCCTAGTTTCATGCCAGCTAGAAGCAAGCAACAGAAGAAGGGTGGAACAAGTTTTTCTTAAGGATGTTCTTTGGGAACCAACCCTCCACCCCAAAACTTTGCCGTGGCTCGTGGGTCATGTACCCCCACTCCCTGAGTTACAGTCGTGCAGCACTGTGACCTTTGGTGCTGCCTGCTTTGTTTACCTCAGGTGGAGTGCTGAAGATAAAGGTATTGCTGCTCCGTGTCACGTCTGCTGAAATATTAACCAGAGGATGGATCCCGTGTGGCTTTGCAGCGTAGACCGTATTTTAATGGTGCCTCTCCTTCATCATCAAAAATGGGGTCCTCCTCCCCTCCTATTGACCATCTTTTTTCTCGTCTGCGATTGTGCAATGTCTGTATGTCAGCTACAAAAATATGCTTGCATAGGAGAACATAAAAATGACTTTTTGTTGTTAGCAACTGGAAACGCTGAATCAGCGTTGCGTGACCAGTCTCTTTTCCATGGAGTACCCATGGAAATGCTGCAGCCTGTGTCCTCTGAGAAGTGGTCCTCGCCGAGGGCAGGCCTGAAACAAGTTGGTCGTTTCTTCTGGGTGTGGGGACTGGAAGGAGCTTACAGGGTTTGCAGGGTGTAAGGGCGACGCAGCGGGTCTCATCTCGATGCGCGGTTCGCAGCGAGCGTAGCATTATTAGCATATGGGCATCGTCAGGTAACGAGATCCTGTGCGCAGGGCGCCAGGTTGGGGCTGCTGCTGGCTTTTACTGGGGGGAGGCTGCGGAAACCTCAGTGGCGTTGGACTCGTGTTGTCCAGCTGCCCTGTATTGCCACACGCTTTAATGGCTGGAGTATGGAGTTATGCCTTCTCGTAGCTCAGAATGAATGATTTTAATTGCGTGTAATTTTGAAAGCAACCAGAGCATCCTGATGGATATAATTGGAGGGAGGTAACACCCCACAAGCAAGAACACCCGGTAGTATGAGGCGCTGGGTTATATATAGCGAGACTACAGAGTGCAAGATTGATCTGAAGATACTTCTGCTGTGAAATGCAGAGACGGAAAAAAAAAAATACTAAAGTTTTGCACTTGGCGACAGCTATATTTGTGAAATATGATTGATTTTCTTTCTGTCCATAGTCTAGCTGTAAATGGCAAATCACTCACATTAACTGCTGCATTTTTTTCCTCTGCGGTTGAAAGCTTATTAAAATCTAAACATCTGAAGTCGAATAATTGGTGCCCTGAGGGTCTAAACAGATTAAATATATAAGAACTTTTCAGCGACTGTAGTGAGATAAGAGAAGACTTCAAGTCCACACAATGAAGGCTGCACTAATAAAGTGCTTGCTGGCTTTGATTTCGGAGTCTGGCGCGTGCTTCTCCTGTGCTCCTGCATCACCCTGGCTTGTTGAGCAGTGAATGGCTGGTCAAGGGTACCGGATTTTCTTCAAGAGGCAGTTTTTGGTTGTGCCAGGCAGAAAAACGGGGTCCTTTGGTCTGTGACCCTTCCAAACTCTCCTGTCTCTGCTGCAGGGCTGGTGGCTAGAAAGAAAAGACATTTTGCACCTCAGAGCTGGCTTGCTTCTGGATACGGTGCCTGCAGCCCAGTCCTGATAACGTCATCACAGAGAATTGGAGAGGGGCTTTGCTCGTGTCTGTTTTTTCTGCGTGTGGATAGGTTGGTTTCTCACATTTCTCTTGAAGCCAGGATTTATTCTTGCTTTCTCCCTTAACAGCGTCTGGTTCTGTGTCCTCTTTGTCCATAGGGATTCATCGTTCTGGTCCTGAGGTGGGTTCCCATGGAAGCTAATCAGCAGCTCACAACTAGAGGGCTTTAACTGATTCTGAAGCCTCAGTATTTGTTTCACGGTACAGAGAGCAGCATAATGCCTGAAATACCCTTTTTCCTCAAAGTAGGGCCATACTTACACGCTACCTGCTAAAGCTGTAAGTCACTAAAAATACCACCTGTAACTGAAGTGCAGTTATAGATCTTCAATTTTCACTTTGGGAGGAAAAAGGCAAAAAAAGGCCTAAGAGGCTAATTTCTTCCGTTCAGTGCTAGCTCCCTACGTTTCCCAACATTAAATGCCTTGCGTTACTAGAAACTGGAATTCTTACTTTTGGGGAGAGCTGTAACTGTTGCCATTTCACCTCAACTCCAGAGTTAGACCCTGATTCATCCCTTTATGTATTCATACAACAAACTGATTTTTCTCATGGTTTCATACAGGTCTTGATTTAACCCTGATACCGAAGAGTTTCGGTTTCCCACCTTAACGTCTCAAGTTAGATGATCGCTGTCATCTGAATTTTACATTTTGCTGGGAATGCCAGCGTTCCTACGGTCCTGAGTGACCGCTGGCTTTCTCCTTGTTGTGCCCCTACACGAGGGTAGGGGTGCAGTCATTCAAAGTTTCATCTTGAGTCGCTGAGCATGCTGGGTGCACGCGCAGCAAAGCATTTGCACAACTGTTTACAAAACAGAGCTCTTCCTTCACTGAGATGAAAGGGAAAGGTGTCTTTTATAGTGTGCTAGGCTAGAGATCCCGCACAATTCCGCCTGTTGCCTGGTCACAGCCTTCTTGGAAAGACCAGGATGACGTGGGAAGAAGCAACTCTCGCATCTGTTTTGTGGGGAGGTTTTTTGTTTGTTTGTTTGGGTTTTGTTTGTTTTTAATTGTGTCATGGACACTGAGGGGATCAAAAACGAATCGGTTACAAATGGAACATTTTGTAAATTACATTTTGTAAATGTTAGCATTAGCTTTTGAGGGTCTGTTTTCGTTTTGAGCTATGACCATGAGCTTGTGATCACTAACACCTGCCTTAGATTTTATACTGTAATGTCAGTTTTAGTAAAATTTCTAAATATTAGCCAGCTCAGGGCGTTGAATACTACTCGTTGAACACTTGCAGTCCTTTCTTCCCTTCCATCTCTATGCCACTGTCGAGGTAATTAAAGTTACTCATGCTGTGAATCTCCACAGGTTTGGGATCTGAAGTGGAAATAGCAAATTACAAATTACTTTCTTTGCATTTATTACCTTTGTCTTTTTCTGAACAGAGTTCAGCAACCTTATGCAGTCTGGATAGACATAGCAGATGTCTCGAACTTCAAAGGTGCAGGGTTAGTATTTTCCATGGAAATTGTATGGCTCTCCTTAAGTTAACCATTTCTGTTGGGTTTTCTGTTGAGTAGTTTTCTGATGCGTAACAGGCATCTTCATTACTGATGGTGTGACAGGCGATTCTGCTTGCATTTCTTCTTAAGGCTTCACTCAAACTGGCATTTTCACCAACCATGGAAATTGCTATGTTCTCTATAAAAATACAGAGAAAAAACCCTCAAAACCAGCTATAGAATTCTGGGTTGTGAAATGGTGAACCCATTGGCTTGTGATACTGTGAAACCCTTGATTATTTCAACAGATGATTTAGAAAAAAACTCACATTTTAAGAATGGTATCTGTTGAGTGAGAGCAGGTGTTATGGATGTTCAATAACAAATTAGGCTTTGTATAGATAACTTGTCCTTTTTTTTTTCTTTCTTCTTCTTCTCAAAAATACATTGGTTTTATGTGAGAGAGAGATTTATCTTTTAATAATCCAGAATGTTACTGCTTATGGATTTTCTGGATTGTCTAGGTTACCACTGCAGGTAAGGGAATATCTTACTTTTTTCAAGCCTTCCATGAGCACAGAGGAGCTGTGTGTTCACCTGACTTAGTTGTGTGGCTGCCACAGCTGGTTCTGGGGGCAGGGGGCTGGAATTTGCTGTAGCTCCTGGATGCTTCAGCCTTAACCTACCCCAAGGGTATCGCTGTGAGCCTTAATGTCTGTGGCTCAGGAATGTTTTGTAACTGGAAAATAAAGGGAAGACTCCTGGGGATTTGTGTGTATTACTTTGATTTCTGCTTCTGCATGTAAAAGCACTTTTAAAGATTTCGCCAAGTAGAAAAGCAGGCACGAGGCTTGCTGCTTCTCCCATCAGTGCTCCCTTCTCCTCCCCCCTTGCCTTCCAGAAATAGGCTCAAGTGCAAAAGAAGGTGAAAGTGAGATGTTAGCAGTACGTTTTTGCTGTTCATTAGTATAGGTCCAGACCCATTAGGGAAGGGAAACGATATTTAACATCCCCCCAGATCAGCTGCATGAAACTTGATCAAAAAACATGAGAAATACATGAGATCACAGAATTCTGTTCTTCAGTACTTGCAGATGCCTGGCAAGATACAGGGTTATCCCAATTTCATCAGTTTTTTAACTTGGGGTGGAATTTGACGTTGCTGTGATTTGTTCATCTAATGCTCTTAGGGGTTTGTCTTCCACCTGAAATGTGACTTTGGGTTAATGAGCACTTTCTTTCGTTCTGGGGTGGTTGAGAGGGCTTAATGTTGATTCAGCCCTCTGAACGCTCTTTTCATGAAGGTTCAGAACTCCACTCTTCCTTCTGATGTACTATTCCTTCTTCCGATGCCGCTGCTCTTTTTGCCTGCTTCTGCAGTGTCTGAGGTGTCGTTTTCTCCATTTCCTGCGTCAAAGATCTCTTTGTTTCCAGTGTAAAATATAATTTGGAGTAATTAACCTTGGGAAAGCTTTCTTCTTCTAATCCATAAGGGATTTAACACTCGGTGTTCCGGGGAGTTAGGTATGTGGTTGATGCAGGGATTCATTAAGTGTTCAGTGCCCAGGATAACCCAGTGCCCATCACAAAAATGTTGTGAACATGCAGTTCTGTTACGCAGGGCACGTGGACGTGTCAGAGAGTGAGATGTGCCTCTCGCACGTCGGGTTCTTCGCTGCAGCTGTGCACGGAAGACAGTGATACAGCACGAGTATGCGACGAAATTGAGTCATGTCATGAGTAGCTTGTGATGTCAGTTTGCAATAAAATTCATCTTCACGATCTTCCGTGACGTTTTAAGAAAATTAAGCCATTTATAGATGTGCCTCTGAAGTCATTCACAGCTTTGTACAACCTGTCTTGAGAAGCCAGTGAGTGCATTACGCTGCCTTCAGTTAGAGATGTAAATACACATCTATGTTTCACATTCAGAATTGGGTGGCAGGCTGTGTATTTAAATACACATTTTTCTTCTTCTTTCACCTCGAAGTCATCTCAGGCTCACTTTTCCTGAAGTAGAATTACTTACTCTTCTCTCCACTTCTAGCATTATTTATTGCTTTGCAGTCTTTCCCATGCTCTCACAACCTTAGTGTAATGTTTCATCTCTCCTGTTTCCTTCTCTTCCTGTATTCAGGGATAAAGAATTGTCCAGGGGTGAGGGTAGAGGGCTGAGAGGTAGGAGGGTGGAGTCTGTTCCTATTTTAACTGCAAACTTCATTATGGCTAATAAATCTGGGCTAACTGGTAATTAGTCTCCTAGTGCTATCTCACGTACGGAGGGCAGGACAGAGTGCGGAATCTGGACTTTGTACCTTCATGCCCATTAGGTAAATCACCCCTGTGTGACGAATGTCCTATCGCCGCTGAGAAACAGCTTCTCCGTTGCAGTCACTGTTTCCCTTCTCATGGCCGTGTCTGTGCTAAAGCTCTGCGGTATTTTGAGCTCTACCTTCTTCTTTGGGCTCAGTTCTTCTTCCTCCTCAACCTGGCCCCTAGGTGAGCTCTTGATTTTTTTTTTTTCCTTCCTTCTCCACTTGTCTCAGCCATGTTTTTCCACCATCTTCCATATTCTGGTCCATCCTGCTCTTGAGTCTTGATACAACTTTAGTGTCCTGTTTTGTGTTTTCTCTTTTTTTAATTATTATTATTTCTTGCTGTTTATTTATCCCTCAAGTTTTCCCTACCCTTCTTGTTTTACTTCATTCTGTGGTTGCACATAGTGCTCCGTATCCAGCCTTACAGAATGCATTTCATGCCACTTCTTGTGGTACAGCTTTTTCTAGCTCACAAACCAACTCTTTTTTTCCCTTTTGGGTCATTAGACTTTATTCCAGTGTCTTCTGAAATGCATTTCAGATGCATTGATCTCAGTGGGACATATTGTATGTGAAATTACCTGGGTAGTCAAGTCTTTGTGGGATAAGGTTTTAAAAGCAATGTCTTCTCTAAGGGTTTAACGCCGTGTATTTTGTCTAGGCAGTAATTTTAAGCTCACTTCAAGCACTTCTAGAGCTCAAGACCTGAATAGGAGGTGTTAGAGTCTATGTAGGCATTTGTTTTCCCTGTGTGAGTGAGGTGTCTAATACACACACAAAAAGTCTGTTCAATCAATGTCTCACTGCGTGTGAGCATATCTGAGAAGATATTCTCAGAAGTGCCTGCAGTACGTGGTGGCATTTGTTCTTTTCTACTTGGAATTTATGGGTTTTCTCACTTTTTATATTAAAGCTGAATGTTGACATGCAGAAGAAGATGTGGTTTTATGTGTTTTGAATAGTGACGGAGCAGGGTACAGCCCGGAGGAGAAACACGTTGCTGTGTTGGTGGCGACCGATTGAAGTCACACATTTCTGCAGCTTGTCAACAGTTTGACTTCTTCAGAGGGGATCGGACTTCCAGGCTGGGGTTTTGGCAGATGAGGTGGTCTTGCTGGCTTGTGTTAGTCAAGTGTTTTGTGCTCCACAGTGGCGAGTAACTTAGAGCAGCGGGCAGCAGTGAACTCTTGTTTTCCCGGGAAAAATGTTTACTGACTTGTTTGGAGGGGGCGGATGCGCAGAGCATGAGAGTTTGTGTCCCATCGGATACTTTGGGTATTTTAAGCTGTACTTTCATAACTCTAAAAGTTCTTGTTGTCCTAAGAGATGTCCATTCCCTTTTTGTTAAATCATCGGAAGATCTTGATTTTGAAGACAGCTGGGTTTTTTTCTCTTTGCCTCAGTTTTCCTATTTATAAAACTGAAAATATATCTGTCTCTCAGGAGTTCTGTTAGACTTAATTAGGAAATGTTTATACAGCCCTCTGAAGATAGGAAGCGCCATATAAATGCTAAGTGTTGTTATTATTATTACCACCAGCTGCTCTGTTGTAACTGCACTCATAAAAGTTTCAAGGCTGGTGGTTGTGTTATTGTTGTTCTAGGTTAGTTTTAGTGAACACTGGAGACATTGAGGGTGATGGTAAAGGTGATGGTAAGACCATACCAGAGTACAGTCTGTGGGAGAGCTGAGAGAAACTGTGCTTCCAGCTATCAAATCTTTGTGAAGGACGTCAAAAAAAAGTCTGTAACTGGGGGAGAATAAAACCTCTTCTGCAGTGTGTCAGCGTTTCCGTGTCACAGGGCTACTGGGGAGTGGTCTGTGCTGTGCAGTGTCTCAGAACTGAGCTGGCAGCACTTGCATTCATGACATTGGCATGAACAAGAAGGCATCTTTTAGAGATAACTGATAATTGGTAGTATAGGAAAAGAGACGTGGTATAAATCACAATTAGCCTTTAGGGGCTTTTTTAGGTCTACTTTTGTAAAACGTCCATGACTTCATGCTAAGCTATTTTTATTAATGTTCTTCTTCTTATCTCACATAACCAGCTTGTTAAAAAGAATATGAACACTTTTTAAGCCTCTGACTTAGAAATTGTGAGACAGAGAAAAGAAGATTGATTCTAACATGCTTGAAGTTTCTCTTTTAGTTAGCTTCTAGTTAGTTTCTTCTCTTCATAATGAGAGAGGGGGAAAATTAAGCTGAAGATGTAGGGGGCCAGTCGGTTTTGGCCAGGTAGAAAATCATTAGATTTAGCTCTAACTTAACCTAAAAGAAAATCAATGCAGGGGAATTCTGTTTTGGTAAATTGATATCATCTGCAAGTCATTTCTGCCTAAAGTAATAAGGGTAAGACAAAAATAACAAGTAACAAAGGAACACCGAGGGGGAACAATTATTTTGCCAACTCCTGCT
>NW_010259138.1:8176-23296 GCF_000690775.1 Eurypyga helias
TTGGTTGCATTATAAGAATATTATTGTGCTGCTGGAATGTTGGAGAGGTTTTATAATAACTGTGCTTTGAAGAAAACTTCTCTGTTCCTTTTACTGTAAACATCTGAGATAAGATGGAAAAGTTTGGAAGAATGCAATACCTTCTGTGAGTTCTTTCATCATTATTAATTGCTCGTTATGAGATCTCAATTTGAATATTGTTGTTAGATATTTCTGGTGATTTTTAGGGCATTCTAATTTACTAAGGTGGGCTGTCAAACCATCTGTACCAAGTGATCTTTTTCTAATCGTATCTAGCATAATGCTTATTTAAATTGCTAGGGATGTTTCCTGGTAGCTTCTGGGTCAGTTCTAATTATGAAGACCTGAATCAGTTAACATGTTAGTGAGGTTGCACAAATCTGGATCATGGGCGACATGATTTCATAGTGGCTGCACTGCAAGGACTTAAACCAGAAATGATGCAAAGCAGGGAACTGATTCAGTCCTTTATGATTATGTGTAAGCAGATTTTCAGACCACTTCGAACATCATTAAACAGCAAGAAGAAAAGGCACCAGCCTTCGTTTTAATTTTGGGGAAATCCTTTTCTTAAAAATAACCATAAAGTGTACAACCACAAAATCCTTCTGCAAAGCAATAGAATTTTAAACACACAGAGGTAGGCAATATAACCCTGAGGTCCATGTGGAGATGTCCCAAATGCTGGATGGTAGGTTCATAAAATGTTGCTTTAACTGCTTAAAACATTTTGCGTAGCAAAGTAGAAGACAATTCATAGCATTGTATTAAAGCTGCTCTGTCTTTATTGTGTGAGTCTGGTGATGCCTCATTTGGAATAAAAGTCTGGGTTTTCTTGAGGGCTGTAGGAAAGAGCAACTGGTTTATTCTCCCTGCATACAGCAATACAGCAATTTGATAGGAATTTCTTTTTCTGTTCTCCTCGACTGCAACATGTAGTAGTATAATAGCTATCTTTTGAAGTACAGAAAATCTGCCTAAGGGGGCCGTCATTTCACAGTATAATATGAAATGCTGTTTTAATAAGGTTTACTCCTTGCACTTTTTGAGTGCAAGGAAATGTGTGTGTTGAAACCTTGCTTAATCCTTCATTTGCACAAAGTATTTGGCTCATTCCCTAACTGTCAAGGAATTAATGGTGCACTTCAATGCGATCTTGCATTACTAGGCTGTAATTATTTTTATGAGAGATTCTACAGTGTATTTGATGATGCTTTATGAATTATCATAATAAATAAGACGAAATTGCTGTTGTCAAAACATATGTGCAAAGTAATCTGATTCCTGTTGTTTGTGTGCTCGCTGGCTCACGAAATTAAGTGATTTCCAGTGGACTTCCAGGATGTTCATACAACTTGCTGAGGTTTGTTGTGTTATTTTGCTTGTACTTGTAACAAGTTAAACAATGGTGTAGCTCACAAGAAGCAACTCTGTTGATGAGATGACAACAGCTCTCTCCTGTACTTCCTCCTTTGGCCTTGAACTTGAAAAGGGAGCAAAAAGGCCACGCATATGTTGGTTCACTTAAAGAATTCAGGTCCTCATCTGAACCGTGACGACGTGACCTCTGGCGATTATTGTATGGTAACAGGCTTTGAATTAAGTTATTCAGTGAAGTGCCTACAGCAGGGAGGTCAGGACAGTGCAGGCATATCCAAGCTGATTTTAATTGTACTCCTCCAGTACCAGAAATAGGCTACAGTTGCATGGGACGCGGTGAACTCCATGCTTTTTGAATGAGGACAGAGGTCCTTACTGCCATGGCTAGACTGGGTCCAGTACCCGAACCTGGGTATGTTGTCTGCACCGTAGACGTGTCCCCTGGACGCACCCTTTTCTGGGGATGTGCGCCTAGCTAGAGCAGAGTGTGCAGAAAATAGTACATATTGTGTGCTGTTCAGGCAGACGGAGTCAGTGGGATAAAATTTCAACTTCAGAATATCTACCTAAGGTTTTGCCTTTGGTTTATTACAAACATTTGTACGGTCATAGGGCTTCCAGATCTTAGCCAGTGACTGGAGGCTTGTTGTGCTAGGCACTTAATGTCAAGGGAATTTTATTATTTAAACACTGTGTCTATTTTTAAGTCAGATAATCTAAAAAACCTGTTTAAAGCCATGAGGGCTCATTACATCATCTAGTTTAACCTCCAGAGTGCTTGAAGGAGGAGAGTTTCTGGCCCTCTATTTCAGGTAGAAAAATATAAAACAAGATCTCTTGTCCTTCCTCTCTGTCCTCAATAGACACAATAATTAAAACTGCCTCTCTCTGGCAAACATGGCATTTTTCACTACATTCATTAGCAAAAGTTTAGTGGTTCTGTGTTTGAATTGTGTGGTGCTACCCTCTAGATACTGTTGTTTATGTTCACATGTATTATTTTTTGGCACATAGCAGGTGCATTACAGATTTCCTCCTCTGCATATATAGACCTTTTGCCACAGAATCTCATAGGCTAAAAGCAGATAATCTTAGTCTGTACTTTCTCTTCATACTTCACTGTATAAATTGTATAAACTCAGATCACTTGCTGAACTGCTATATACTTCTCTGCATAAACATTTTTGGCTCATGTGGCAGATTGAGACACTTGGTTCCAAAACACTTTCTGAGAGTTAAAGGCAATATTACCCTGTGGGAGAAATCCATGGAAGCACTGAGGAGGTTCTTGTATAGGTTCACCTTGACATTTGAGAGGCTTGGGGCCTTCCTACCTCTTAGACCGTGGAGATGGTGTTGTACAACGACTGAGATGTCCAAATGCATGCTGTGCTGGTACTCCCAATAATGCCAGCAATAACACTTTTGTTCCATGGCCGTCTCCCTTATGGCTGCTACTGAACAAGATTTGCAGATGTCACCTCAGGCAATTTAGTAAATTGGATCCACAAGACTGAGGGAATGTGTCACAAGTGATGCAAGTCCCCCTTGGTCTTAAAACCTCCCTCGCAGAGCTTTAGTGCAGTCACTGCTTTAGGACATAAAGAGGAGTGCACGGTAATTTTACAGATGACCTTGCTCTTTATGCGCTCCCTGACTACCTCCCCTGCATGGGACTCTTGCCTGCAGTAATGAGGAAACGTTCTGAGGCAGTGCTGTTGCCACGATGACATAAAACAACACAGACTTCCAGATACTCCCCTGTTCTTACCCTGTGATCCCTTCAGGGATCAACTGACCTTAAAAATGATGCAGATCTGGAGCTCGGGGTCATTGTTGTTGTACAGAAACTTTTTTTTTTTGTAGGCATTGGGATGGTGGTGTTGCAGTCACTAATTAGAAACCATATGTGATTAGCATTCTCTGTCTAAATGTGCACTCTGCACTCTGGAAACATATTCCCCCTTGAGCTTCTGGAAATGCACTGAGTCATTGCTCTGGCAGGAAAAAAAGTAAGGGCAAGGCTGTTGGCTTCTTGCTTTTTTTCATTCATGCCTTGAAGACAACATGTGTACGTATTCTGTGGGGATAACTTTTCAGTTTCTTTCCAATTTTACAACAGCTGTGTGTTTTGTTTTCCTCTAGATCTAGTGTCTTGCCTAGGAAAACCACATCTGGTAACGTACGTACGTCCTCAGGAGTTGCTGTGTTCGGGCAACGATACAATTCGCGTACTGTGAATGTACACAAATGTTTGTGTCTTAGCAAAAAGTCTTCTCCCCCTTCACTGGATGAAATCTTTACTTTGAAAACTTATCGAGGACTGTTTATGACCCGCCTTAACCAGCCTGGAGGTATTCTTCAGCCCTGTTGGAAATGGTCATGCGTAAAGCTTGGTAGCAGCGTTGGTGAAGGAGTTGCTCTCAGCTGCGGGGGAGAGGGTTGGTTCAAGATCAAAATCTTGATCTGTAAATACTTACTTGTTCCGCTGATAGCAATGGGTCAGCTTGTCTGTCTGTCTGTTGTTTAACCTAAATGCTTGTGAGATTCAGGCCCAAAATCTCAAGTTAGGAAAACAACCCTCTGAACCCAGCACAAACCCACAACAAAATAACCAAAACAAATCCCAAGAAAATTCATGTGCTTGTTTTATTAATAGAAACTTAGATCATTTGGAAACAATTTAAAAGATTTTGTCACTATTCTTGTTATTGTTTTAGTGTATTCATGTTAGTGTGAGACACATCTTTTGTTTGAAGTGTGTACTATTTTAACTGAGTGCTGTGTTTTCATGACAACTCTGCTGGGCAGTGTCTAACTCCAGACATAAACAGCGGGCTTCTCTTGGTTTATTTGCTTTTATCTGAGATGAAAGGGCTTTTTTTAAGAAAGAGAGAGAGAGGGGATCTAAAACTACCTAATGGTCTCCCTTGTCTGTCTTTAATGCTCCTTAATGTTGTTCTGCAGTCCTCAGGAATTACTCCATCTCATTGGTATGTCACTGGTGAGGATGCTACCATCTTTAGGCTATATGGTGAAGTGAGGCTGAAAGTGCTGCAATGCTTTGTTTCATAAAGGTTGATTCTGATTTTACTCTGTTCAGCTGTACATTTTAGGTGAGAGGCGGAAGTTCAGAGACTGATGTGAGGTCTTAATGACAACGTGTTTTGGGCACTTCCTGCACACCGATGAAGTAAACATTAGGATTAACGTCTTGGGTTAGGGGCTGTTTGTTTTATGAGCAGCTGAGATCTGTTGCGTGCAAGGTGGCCTGCTTAGAATTTCTGAGGTTAATGAGTGAAATACGGCAGCTCATCCTCAGTTTCATTATTCAGTATTGCCTCAAGGAAAATTAAACAAGTTTTGCTGTAAACCTGTCTAAGCTCTTACCCATGGAAATTGTCACCATTTCCAGTTCCTTGCTAGGCTGAAGAGTCAGCTGTCATGATTTCAGTATCGGCACTGTAGAGGTGGGTGTACTAGCAGTGGTGAGTGATGTGAAGGTGAAGTGGGGACTGTTGGCTGGGGAATGAGCAGAATGGGGTGGTAGTAATGTATGTGGGATCATTTCACCTCCCTAAAACCTTCAGTATGTGACTGTTGAAGGTTCGGAGAGCCTCTGGGGGCCCCTGACTGTGTTTTCACTCAGTTCGTTCTCTGTCTAACAGTTCAGTGGGAAGTAAATCACAAATTTTCTTGCTTATGAACCCTGTGTTTTTCAAAGCATCCACTGTATGGATGGAGCAGAAGAAACAAATTTGGTTTCCATACGTTTTTACAATCTCTAGGTTTTATTTTTTTTGCAGTAGCTACAGACCTGTATTGTTTAGCTACGAGACAGTGAAGACCAAAATCACTGTCCCAACGACCCTGGAAAATTAAACCCCCAGCCACGATATCAGGTGGGGCTCTGACAGTGGTAGCAAACAGAGATCTGGAGTGAGGAAGGTCAGTGCTGTCAATCGGAAGACCGGAACCTGTAGCTTTTATCCCACTTTTGCAAAGCCCTGGGATCCTTCTGTTATCTTGAGTTCAGTCTGCTAAGTCTTGTGAAAACAATAAACTGGCTCACCTCCAATACCATGATTTTTATCTTGAATTAATAATAAGTTGTCCTTTCTCATAAAGACAAGTACTTTTCTTTGAAACTAAAATTGCTTTATGTTCTTGGGGATTCTGACATGCTAACTAACGTATTAAATATGGTAGGGTTTTTTTCCCCTAATAATCCTTTTGCTATCACACCCTTTGATCTGCCCTGGATTTTAACGAGTCATTTAAAAACAGATACCTATTTTGGCAATTTGTCTGTGATCCTCTCTCTCAAATCAGTTACCATTTTGAGAATGACATCTGAGTCTGCCTATGTTTCTGCATGACTGGAAACTGTCACTACTTATTTAAACTTATTAGCGCTGGAAATGGATAGGCTGGTTCATCTGACAGGGGTGAAACGTGAGGCACCAGCACTCGGATTCAAATGTTGTCCCAAGAGTAAAGGAAGAGGTGACAGTAGATGTGAGAGCTTGGACAATTAGAGATAAAAGCTGCATTGCAGCTCAAAGAGGTGTTGGGCGTTTTGCCTACAGGTTGCTAAAAGCAGGTTGTGGCATTTTTTGACAATTCATAAAAATACTGTGTTTTAAGATAAAAGTTTAATAGAAGGATACAGCGCTTTAGCTGAAGATTGTGCCATGGAAGATGCTAGATTTTGCTCTCAAGAGGAACTTTTTAAGTTGGGAATACTCATTTTAAGGAGGGGACAATGAGCATTTGAGAAACTGGGTATTTAAGAGGGCGGGTGCAAACTTCTGTCTGAAAGTTGAGCCTCTGTAATGGCTCTTGACAGCCTGTGCATACGCTGGGGGTATGCAAAATGATTCTTAAAGAGCATTTGAGAAACTGGATATTTAAGAGGGCAGATGCAAACTTCTGTCTGAAAGCTGAGTCTCTGTAATGGCTCTTGACAGCCCGTGCATACACTGGGGGTATGCAAAATGATTCTTAAAACTACAGACCTGGGGAATGGAGACCACAACCCTCCATCTGTCTTTAAAGGACCTGAAGCACTCAGGACACATGAGCATTGCTGGGACACAGTTGATTTTCTCATCTGTGAGCTAAAAGAGCAGAAAGAGACAAAAGAAGTCCCTGAGTGACTTGAGCTACAAGCAGCCTTTAATACAACTCTGCCACTGATCTTCTTACAAGGTGGTAGCGTGCAAACCCATACGTTTTAATTTTTCTGTTATTCTTCCACTCTATTTTCTCTAAATATATTCCCAGGACAGATTATTTTCCCATACCTCTTCTCCCACTCCCATGCCTAAATACAAGCCCAGAGCTTGCTTGTAATAGGAGTGTTTGGACTGACAGTACCTTCACCATTTAAGACTAATGGTGTGCCAAAATGAACAACTGGTATTTCAGAAACTGTAAAACTGACCTGACAAAATGTGATTTTTTTTTTTTTGCCATTTTTTCTTCCCCCCTCCCCCTTCTCTCACCAAGACATAGATGTGTCTTAATTGTGATGCTGTCATGCAGTTATGTCGCTGGTTGATACTTCCACGTGTATAGAGAACATACACTCTGAAGTCCTTACCTAGTCAGTTGGTAAACAGAACTTAAATGACATAGTTATAAATGAATCTTATTTTAACCTTTTTCCCCTAAATCGAGTTCAGACTGCAGTGGTAATACAATGATCTTGTCTGAAGCTGATGGCTGATGGAGAGTGCAAAGGTGACTTTCAAGGTGATGGGAACGGTTAGGATAAACTAGATGTTACTAATGGATTTGCGACTTCCCTGCTACAACTCAATAACCCATTTATTTCTCTGTAAGAACGTAGGAGTTACAACCGTCAGCTTCACTGCCAGCCTTTTTAAGGTAAACTTAGTTCTGCCAACCTCCCATGCCACAGCTTGCAGGCTCTTTATTCACTTGACAGATAATAATACTGTGAGGAAAAGGAAGTTTTGCAACCTTTAAGCTTCCTGAAGAAAAAGAAGGCTGTTAAGATTCCTTTGCAAATAAATTAAAAACAAACCGAAAAAACTCAATGAGTCATACTTGACAGGAATATCAGCTTTTTTTTTCCTTTGTGTTGATAACTAGATACAATTTTTCCCCATTTATCCCAAAGGAATGCAAACTTTGCCAACTTCTTTGCTGTTGCTGCGCTTTGACATTGCAACCATATTTAAAGAATAGTGTAAAGTTTCATCTGTCGGTAAAATGAGGATGCTTCTGAACAATTTATAGAATCCCTTTGCATCGGGTTTGAACATTGAATAAAAGGAAATGATGAATATGTTGAAAAAATGTATGTAGAATTTCCAAAAGGCACAGTATAAATAACCAAGCCAGACATTTGCAGAAATGAATGTGAAGGAAAGCCTTTTTCATTGTAGTGAATAGTCTGCAGCTCACTAATTTGGGAAAGGATGCCACTTCAGTAACAAAATTATTTTCTGTGACACAGTGCTGAGACTGTGGCTCAGATTAAAACTGAAATACTCCCTTATTAAAACACTAATGCTAATTAGTGAGTGAGGGGTCTCTTTCAAGTCATGCTTTCTGTGTGAAGTAGTGACCTGGTCTTAAAAAAGACCTGACCTGATCATAAGGAAGGATCTGACCTGATCGGCCTTTGAGGCATTGCACTGGGCATTACACATTTTTACAACTGTTACGCTAAATAACATTTTTAAAGGATGTACTTTCATCTAATCGAGGTATGCTGTATGTCACATTACCAGCTCAAGGGGACCATCCTGCTTTTTTTTTTTTTTCCCCACAACTCATTGGGTTCTTGCTTTTGAATATCTGTTGAGCACAGGGTTTTCTCTTGATCTCCTGGGAAAAAAAAAGTGCTTTTCTGATCTTACATGGAATAATTTTATTTAATTTGCTTTGTTTTTCTCAGGCAGTTGAAGTAATGTTGTATCAGGAGTTATCTTGTCCATTTTGTTCTCACAATTGCAGCAGTGTAGAGCATCAGAAATCTGATTTGCCTTGGAACTTCAAAGGGAAGTTGCTGTGGTAACTGGGCACTATATAGCCCATCTGGGACTTGAGTTAGGTGTGCACACTTCATTTAACTTTCTAGTAGTCCTCTTGAAACGTGTCAAGTCTGTGAATTCCAATAAAGAGCATCTCTGGTGTGTTAAGGAAAAGTAATTCCTCATTCTGTCTCTGCCCCCGCTTGCTGCATCCCGTTTGTCCGTGGCTTCCCTCTCACTCCGTGTTGAGTGAGTGACTGGTGATGCTGCTCTGGCACTTGCTGGATGTTGGGAGGCAGCGATGGAGGTACTGGCCCGAAACATGGGGCCCTGGGGGTACCGCTCTCCCTCTGTCATCACAGGGAATGGATACCCAGCTGAACGGGTGCAGGGGCTGGGTGGCCACGGGCTGCACTGATGGGCTCCTGCACCTGAAAACACCTTTCTCTTCCCTGTGCCTTAAAAACAGGCAGACACAAGCACTGATGAGTGCCAGCTGGCATCCTGTGCCCTGCTGAGGCATTCCTTACGTCTGCAGCACCGCACAGGTAAGAGCTGCCTTCCCTTCGGAGTTAGTGCTCTGGAGGCTGGACCATGTCCAGGGCAGTTCGAGCAGTTCCTTTTCATCACCCCTTTCCTAAGGAGGTAACAGACGTAAAAGGAGCTGCACATGCACTTAAAGGAAAGGAGGAAATCTTGATGGGGCTGAAGTGTTAGGAACCATTGTGTAAATATTTTTATGTTATCCAGGGAGAATAATTCCCTTCTCTTTGATTTCTATGCTTCTTTTGCCAAGCTCTAATCAGAAGAGGCTTGGCTCTTAAGATGCAGGCATCTCCCATATGCAAGAATGCGATGGCTGCTGTCTTTCTTCTGTGTAAGATGTTCTTTCCTGTTTTGGGTGATGTTTAACCACTCGTTCTGTGGTAGGGCCGTGGGCCAGCGCTGTCGGTGCCCCTGAGCACAGGCTGGGTCACAGATGATGGGCTGGGTGCTGCTCTGAGCTCGCAGCTGGGTTGAATTATGGTCTTGGGTTTGGGTTTCTTTACAGTCGAGCTGAGGGGTTTAGCACCATCTGGGAGTTGTTTGTAGGCAACAGCGGGGTCTCACGTTCTGGAGTGCATTTGGGTGAGAGTGAAAAGAGGCTGGGAGAGATGGCAATCTCTGCTGCAGGTTGTAGGTGTGCTTCCTGTGCAAGATGCACCCGGACTTACTAACTGATAGTGCCAAAAATTCTTTGTAAGGGTCTTTCTCACCATGGTCAGATCCCGCTAGCTTGCTACATTCAACTTTTGTAGGATTTCTGCTAGGTATGCTGGGACATCTGTAAATATTTATTCAGTTCCAGCTGGTGGCTTCTTATTGCCTACTTCTCATCACCAGTTTATTTGCAGCATTGGCGGCTGTGGCGCCTATGGAGTAAAAAAAAAAAAGGAGCAGATGGACCTTTCTTGAGCCCAAACTGCCTTTGGACCCAGCTTATGGTGGTTTTCCATGACTGTGACAAGTAAGAGGCCATTTTCCTTAATCAGGGAGGGGTAAGCTCCAAAGCTCCAGGATATTACAAGGCGATCCTTTTTTTTTTCATTTTTTCCCTCCCAGAAGCACAGAGGGGAACCTAGTTCTCAACTGCCAGATCCTCTTTGCCCTTGGAAAATATTCCCCTGCAGATTTTGGGGGTTCTTTCTGGTTTGTTTTGTTGTGGTTTTTCTTCTTTTTTTTTTTTGGAGCCAGTTTTATTAAACAAGTTGAACTTCCTCAAGGCTAGACATACAAAGAAATCTAGGGTAGTGACCTGAGGCCTTATGCTGAGACATGCTTGCAAACCAGCTCTGTTACCAATCTGGAAGCCATAGGTAATTTATTTTTTCTGGAAGTGTCCCTGAAGAGCAGGCAAATGGAAAGGATTTCAAAAAACAAAGCTCATATAGTCAGCTTTCTGCTTTTCCTGGAGGTCGGGGAGAGGGAGTTACTCTGCATGTCCATGGTTCTTTTTTCTTTTCTTTTATGTTCTTTGATGGTTGGGAGTGGGGTAATATTTTACATAGAAATCTGTTGTTGATGCTTTGTATTTCAGTCCTGACTTGAATGCAAATAGCTATTCGGTTAGGTAGAACAGGTATGGTTTATACCCCTGGGACACTGATTAAGAGCAACTGTGTAAGGCCATAGATAATTCCCTTCCTTCATGCAAATTTAGAGGAGAAACATTTGCCCAACCCCCTCCTCGTTCTGCAGTCTTGTTTAACCTGGAACATAATGCAGTGAAATATGGGGATTGTAACAGCTCACAAAGGGGAAAAATAAGGAGTACACACTCTTTAATATTAATATTTTCTTCCCTGTTGGGTACAAGCCAAGTGGAGAGCTCCTGCATCTCCTGCCGTGTCCCAGTGCTTGTGCTGGGAAGCGCTGAGCTGAGCTTCAGAGCTTGGAGAAGTTCTCCGTTGGGCTGTGAGAGAGGAATGTGATTTTCAGCCTTGGTTTTGCGAGGAGATTCACAGTGAAAATAATATTGGAAACTGTCAAATCAGTGGGATGTGGGTTTTTTTTTTTGTTTGTTTTGTGTGGTTTTTGTTTTTTTTTTTTAGGAACTGTCTAAGTATTCATAAGTGGGGAAGTGACTATTGTCTTGCCTGGCTAGAGGACTGCCAGCTTTCACGATATCAGGGAGAATCCACATGTAGCCTGAATAACACATAACTGTGTCTCACTGGAACTTTAAAAAAGTGGTTTACAGGGCTGACAGGCTCTTTGTTGTATCAGCATTGTGTGGTTGCAGTGCAAACAAAAGTGCACTTTAAGTACCTAGAAAAGAATTAGTTTGAAAAATACGTCGTGTTTTTTCATTCTGTGAATTGTTATGTCTCTGAGTAAGTCTTGTATGCAAAACATTTTTACTTCCCTGAGGAAGACAGGTGATTAAACATAATATTTTCATTTTCCTGTTGCGGCAGTGTTTTTGCAGCTCAGTAACAAGAATTTCTCCTCTTAATCCGTCTGTGCCCACTGCATTTGGTTTTGCCCACTGAAAGCAGTCTTCATTTCTGGCAGTTGCATGTAAGTCAGGAGCATTTTGGGGACAAAGCTTCACCATGCTGTCTCTACTCCATGCAGGAACAGGGAGGAGGTATTTGAATTCCCAGCTGCTTGTTGACAACACAGTGGTCAAAACTTTTTTTTTCTTGGTCTCCTCAGCAGCCATCCCACCATTTCTGGCATCAATATAAATTATGAGTGGTTAAAAAAACATAACCGAGTGACTTAAACTCCGATTTCTATAAATATAGCATCTTCCTGCCTAGTTTTCCCAAGAGAAATTGTTCTAATGTTGTTTGCTGTACAGACTGCTGTATATTAATCTCCCTACTTTCACAAGGGTAAATCGAGGGATCTTGTGAAGTCACTGGCCCAGCATCACTGCTAAGCAAATATTTGCCTGGTTGATTTATTAATATTATACATGATAAAAGTTAATGCTATTACAGACAAGTGCTTAGATGTTTTTATGCTGTAGGTGGAATGTATCATCGCTCAGTGGAACAGCTACCTGAGTCTCAAGTAGAAAATGATGATGTGCACAGAGCGAGTACTTTATCTTCATTCTGCTGCTTTACTCTAAGTCATCCTGCACCTACATTAATTTCCTATAGGAAAAGATTTAGAACTTTGGAATCCTGTCCTGAGCTTCATTCTTCTGAAGTTACTTAATAAATTGGCATGTAGCCTTGCAATCTCATGGTTGGTTGAGGTCCTGAGGCAATATTTAGCGTAACAGAATAAACAGTGCTCCAGTTAACACAATCAGCTCTTATGCAGAGATGTGCATTTATGCCTTTCAAGACAAAGAACCTTTTCACTATACGTCCAGCTATTATCCTGTTAATTCTTTGTGGAGAATTGCCACATCTTTGTTTTCCTTTGGGTGGGGAAAGGGTTTAGCATGTTCTCATGGAAGAGCTCAGAGTTTGAAGCCGCAACACTTAGATGAGGATTAACTTTTTTAAGGACTTAAGGGTCCCCATAGAGTTGCCTGAGCCCGTTAATCAAAGGTTGAATTTTCAGCCTAATATATTAGTTACGTTTATCCCATTTCTAGAGGTCCAGTAAATCAAATTAATCTTAATTAAATTTAAGCTTGCAATAGGATGGGCCAAAAAAATTAAAAAAAAAAAGAAGAAAATTATAATACTGCAGACCTTGAAGCTTGAAAGGATCATTAGACAAGAAGACTGTTACTTTTTCTGGTTAAAATGTAAATACATTTTAAATTCACATTTCTATGAATATGTTTTAACTTAACCTTTAGACTCAAGTTAGACTTTCAGTGATACACTGACCACTGTAGGTTTGTCTTCATGGGAAGAGTATTTTTCAGACCAGTAGGTTGAAACATCATTTGATAAGCCTGTCTTGTCATGCTAAGCCTGTTTGTTGAATTGTTTTGATCAAATTCGCAACTGTAGTATTAATATTAGAAACAAAATTTCTGTGGTGGATGTTCCATATGCTAGAAAGGGACAGAAGTGATAAAGGTGGCAACCACGTAGATGTGTGGGGTTTGTATGTATTCATAAATTTTCCATTTAAACCCTGCTCTAGAAATCCTTAGATGTGTGGGACCATGAAGAATTACTTAACCTCCTGAAGATGTCTGCATTTTAACGAAAAAGACATCAGTTTTCTTTCTCTGGGTCTATTGGTTGTTTCTGAGGAAAATTGCTCTTTTGACTTAAATCTAATGGAAACTTGTTTTAAATACCTGTCCTCATCAGACCAATGTTGTCCTCTCTCACAGCAACGAGGCATCTCTCCACTTCTGGTTCTGAAGTGTGTGCTTAACCTTATTTCACGTCACTTCTTTCTACATCTCATAAGAAAATTTGTTCACAAATAGACTTTGCTGGCATATTTGTTTTGCATTAAATTAGATTTCAGTGCTCCAGAGCTGTGAAAGACAATGTTAACATTGGTCTTTCTTCGCTGTAGTTAGCAGGCTGTCATTTACTTCTTCTCTTGGCCCATTTTTTTCCATTTTTTTAATTTTAAAGTAATTCCTAGAATCTTGCAGGAAGTTTTGGCTCAGGGTGTGCTTGGTGTACTCCACTGACATAATTTAGGTATTTCACAGCTCTGTGTCCTAGGTGGCAACCTGAAGTAGCTGGTTTGGTGGTTTGTTGTTTTTTGTTTGGCATGGCTCGACACTGACAGGAAAGTTTTAAGCCTCCTGGGAAATTAAACTGTTTTATCCTGACTATGATCTTGATGCATCGAAAGGTTTCTCTGTCTTCTTTTCCCTGTGCGTCTCCCATGTGCATCTTTACTTCAGCGGTCTTTATTTCATGCTGGCAAACAGAGGGAGACTGTGGATTTATTATTAAACTCTAATAAGGGTGCACAAATTGTTTTGAAGTTGCAGACAAACGACACTGCTTGGGCTGTGTAAATAATGCAGAGGGTTACCTGGCATGCTGGAGAGGCTTCTAGAGTTTCTCACCTCATCGCATCTCCTGCAAACAGCCCGTAAAGGTCAGCTGCCAGTTAGGCAGGTAAATGTTACTCTCCTTGTTAGGCTTACAGAGGCATGTCTCTCTTCTCCGGCTTTTGTAATGTTCCAGAGGAGCTGCCCGGGAGCGTTACCGAAACTTTCCCTTCTTTGCTTTAATGTGTTTTGCCGTGGCAGGTTTAGAGGCTTGCTGGGCACTCAGCCACTCTCCTTGCTTTTGGTAGGCTCTGAGCAGGCCGCTGAGCCCAGTTCTGTAAGTTATCCTGTGGTTTATGAGACTGGCTAACAAATTGCAGTGATGCACACCGTAACATTTAACTAAAATCCCAACATACACAGCCATTCTGTATTCACAGGCTAACCTGTGTATTTAGTAAGTTTGTGACCGGGCTCATGCTGGCTTGGGCGCAGCTTGGAAGGGACCTTAAAGCCCATCCAGTTCCAACCCCCCTGCCATGGGCAGGGACACCTTCCACTAGACCAGGTTGCTCCAAGCCTCATCCAGCCTGGCCTTGAACACTTCCAGGGATGGGGCATCCACAGCTTCTCTGGGCAACCTGTCCCAGTGCCTCACCACCCTCTCCGGGAAGAACTTCTTCCTGATATCTAATCTAAACCTCCCCACTTTCAGTTTAAACCCGTTACCCCTTGTCCTGTCACTACAGGCCCCTGTAAAAAGTCCCCTCCCAAAAAAATGCATTTTGTGGTACTCGCATTGTCAACCTTCCCACTACAACCTCCTATCTTAGATTTTGTATCTTGGCCCGACTTTATTGCTCCATGCAAAGATGTGGCATAACCTCTTTAAGCCTATAGTGAACACTCTCTTATCCACATTTTCTTTGATTTTGTTTACCAATTTGGGGTTTTGTTTTGTTTTTTCCTTTTTGATTTGGCACAGTGAATGTGATATTTTGTGGACATAATTTCAAGTCTAGAAGTAGTTTTGAATGCATAAAATACCACGAGGGTGAATGTTATTTTAAATGGTTAGGGCGGATTTTCTGATTTTATTTATCTATTTTCCCCAGTATAATTTTGGTGATAAGATTAAAACGATGAAACATTGGATTAGGAATTGTTTGTTCAGAAGGGTTTTATGTTTGAGTGCATTTTCGTTCACTGCATGAAGTCATGTATTATTATCAGTGCTTAACAAACACAATCAAAATACTTTGTTGATACTGGCAAGACAAAATTTTAGGC
>NW_010259138.1:23317-24668 GCF_000690775.1 Eurypyga helias
GCGTTCATGTTTTTTGCTTCTGGATGGGATGCAGCTAAGTCCCTTATGGTCATGTAGATCTTTAATTTATTCTGGCTGTGTGGCTCTGAATTTGTCCAGCCATATCGCTTCAGGCTATTGTGTTTTGGTCATAATTGCCAGGCAAAAACAATGTGGAAATAAGAGGGGTATGCAGGTGGGTTGATATAGGGCCAGTAAGACATATCTACGTAACTATGTTTTTGGTTTTTTGGGGTTATTTTTTTTTCAGTTTGAAGGGAGGTTGAGTTATTTGTGTGTTTGTTTTTATATATGATCAGTTAGCCCAGGATTAGGTATTTTTTGTTTGTAGTGTAAATCATGATCTTGGCCTAAAATGAATGTTAATTAGGTGTCCGTATTTAATGCGTGCCACGTTGCAGGATCAGCTTCTTACTAATAAAATAAATGAAAGTACAGATAAGATGATATAAGGAGGTCAAAATGAAACAGGGATCGGATCAAGGACAAACACTCTTGTTCTGAAATTGTAAAACAGAGGGAGAGAGGTGCTTAGAAAGGATGGAAGGGGACACCTTAAATATTTAAACATGAGGATTTCCTTTTGTACATCCTTAACTTGCAGAAGGACATTGCTGCAAGACATTGCTGAAAACATTAGCTTTTAATAGACTTCAATAAAAGAAACATTAGCAAGAAAACCTTTCTAGACCTAAGTGGTGGGGTTTGTTGATCTTTGCTTTTTTTCATTTAAGAAATAGGACCTTTTAGAACGCTGATTCCTAGCTCAGGCTTGGGAGTTAGCAGTGTAGAAACTGATTAAAGGAATATTCCTTCATAGTTGTTGTCCATTGCAGGACTCCTTATGAGTACTTGGCCATCATTGGTACCAACCATCACCTACAGGAAACAGAGCTAGGGGGCCTTGCCTTACAGCAAAAGACCCATCATAGTTGTTATTCTCTTGTAGGCTCTGACGAGAATATTTAACCCAAGTCTCAAGAAATCACTGACTTTCAGAGTATTGAGAGCTCCCTCCTGGCCAGAGTGGTGCTTCAGACTGGATTGGTCTTGGTGATGTGTACTAGTGCAATGAGAAATGACAACAGAAGCAGCAAAGTGATAGTAATAAATACTGTGAAACTGTTTTGTTGTTTGAATCTGTTTTTATAGGAATTAGTAGTTTTGCTCTATTGAGAGCATTGTAGATTCTTTTGAAATAAGGGTGGCCCCAAGAAAACTGCCACTTTGTCCTTGTTGCAGAATGGGCAGACTATTGGGTCTCTGGTTCTTCTTTTGACAAAATAACACGCTGTTTATTTCATTAGACCTGAGAGTTGGCTCGAAAACAGGTTTGCTCTCTCTCCCCCCC
>NW_010259138.1:24696-33888 GCF_000690775.1 Eurypyga helias
GCTATTACAAACCTTGCTTTTCATAGTGGCATTGATTTTTAGGATGATTTAAGTTGGAACGTGATACAGTGAAGCACATTAAATTGTGATAAACCATTAATTCATGAACCAGACGTCATACAGAAAGTAATAATGAGTTCAAAGACTGGTCAGTACCAGTGGTGGGGTAGAAGAAAAAAAGTCATTAGCTGCTGAGTTGTGGGATGGGTTGCTTTTGAGTTAAAGCAGAAGCGTTATTGCATTGATGGGCAATAGCACAAGAGACTGGGGAACATCACTTATGGTGCAATGCTTTGACCCCAGTGGACTAGATGAGCTCTAATGTCAGTATTCGAATTAGGGACAAACGTAAAGACATAGTAAGGAAATGGTTCTGAGAAAATGAGGAGATAAAGTGAAAATTGTGGCATTCAGATGTCTTCATACTGTGCCTATTTGTGATTCCCAGGGAAATGTTAAGATGTACTGATGAAGAGTATCTGGTTTTATTGAGTGACTTGATGTGCTTGAGTGTGGAGAAAAATTATATGTGCTTGATAGACATTTTAGAGGCCATGTCTGTGGTGTGCTCTATCTTCTCTTGAGATAAAAGTTTTGTGAATCCAAGTTTTGATATAGCTTGGAAGCAACTTCTGATTACGTCAGGATGGGGAAACTCGCCCTGCCTCTCAGCTACAAAGAGAAAATTATTGGCAATAAAACTGATTTATTACTACAGGCTGCGCTTAAAATAAGTTTTGTTACCATCATGGCCATAATGTGGTGGAATTCTGGAGATGTATTGATGTGGAAACCTCTGTGCTTTTCTCTGTAGAAGTGATTTTGAAAGGCTGCTCGATTCTTGTGCTTTCCTTGGTAACCAGAAAAGATTCAAGATCTTACTGATGATGCGGTCTTGCAGTGTGGTAACAGAGTTAGGAAGGGACAGGTTCAGGAAGGACCAATAACTGCATGGATTTCAGTTTATACCAGTCTGAACCAAATGTTCAGTCATTCGCCTTTTGGCCATGAGTTTTCTTCTTAAATATCTAGTTACTGACTGCTCCTTTGTGCTGCTTCCTTATCTTGTGAAGGGATTCTCATTTTTCCAGCTTCCTTCCTCCACATCTCTAGAAGTCTCACAAGACAAATGAGCTATAATAAATATACGCAAGACAACATTTGTAAATATTCTAAATAAGTTTATTTGCTAAATTCCAGTGTGAATGCTGGAATGGGCAATACCGGTGTTTGTGTAGCATGCTTTGCTTTTCCAAAAAAATAAGAGGAACCTGACTTTTCAGGCTACAGTGGGACAGTTGCCTGGATTATTTCAGCTCTCATTTTACAAGAGGGCTAGCAAAGGAAGGACTTGGTAGCAAGCCACTGGGAAAGTTAATTTTCTTTGCTGCTGAGGGCAGTGGATGTTTTGGTAGGCTCTAGTGCTGAGGGATGTGAAGGGTGGAAGTTGTTTTACTCCAGTCTGTACATACCCTCTTTGTTTCTCTATTTCTATGTGGCTTTTTTTCCTTTTGAACAGGAAAATTGAGCAAAAAAAAGGTCAGCTAGAAGAATTAGCACAGTTACTTTTCATGGTCTAGTTTCTGCTGCTCTGCACACCTGTGACAGACAGCATATCCCCTTCTAAGACCATAGCTGGATGGAAGAGAACGCAATGTCTTTGGGTGGTGCAGGGGGAATGCAAACTATCCGCATGATGAACAGGGACATGGTGGGTGTTTTTGCCACGGGGTAGGATCTGGAAATGGGTACTGAAAATGCTCGAGTCACATGGAATGTGGTAAGGCTGGGAATCGAGGGCTGAGCAGCTCTGCTCTGAGCATCCTTCCGAGTGACTAGAAAGACACCTTCCCCTTCCCATGCTCCCTGCTCCTTTCCAAAAAACCAAATTATTCCTCTTACCACTTTTTCTGATGCCACGTGTGATGCTTCCCACACATCTTTTAAGTTACCTCAGTCCTTGTCAAAGGGCTGAGAGTTGATGTAGTTTTTAAGAGCATTCACAATCTTACGATCTCCCTTTGCGGGAGTAGGCAGGGAATTTATGCTCTAGCCACTGGCATCCGTGTGTCTGATGCCCACTGCGATACCTTCTAGGGGCATCCTTTTAAAGTCTGTAACGGTATTTGAAGACAATAATCTGGTCTTCCTGAATAATATGCTGCTCTCAGTTTGGTTTGCTTGCCACGTGCTTGTGTCTAAAGGGACAGATTTGTCTTGTGCAGTGCTAACAAGAAACCCTGGTCTGCTGAAATGTGAGACCAACAGTCTGTTGACTTCAGAAAGGCGTAAACTTAACCATGAATGTCTTATTACTAATCTCTCTTTACTTCAATTTAAAAAAGAATAATTTTAGAAATGCTACCAAGATATGCCTTTGGTAGGGAGGCTAAGGGTTTATATATGAATATATTTGCCAGTCTTACTGTCATGTGCTTAATTTTAGAAGTGGATCCAAATTGAATGTACAAAACCAACTTTCATAAAACCTAAGACTAATATAATTTGTTTCTCAGTACCATTTTATTTTATTTTGTAATGATTGGTTTTCACGTAAATCAACCTGATCCTTGCCGGGCTTGAAACCTAAACATTGTGGCAGGAGGAGCCTAAAAGTAAACCAGATTTCATTGTTCACACTACAAGAAGTAGAAGCTGGGAAAAAGGCAGAAGGAAACAGTTGCAACTAAATAATCTAACAGCTGTTAATAAACCAAGTCTGGCATTAATGTACAGAACCAAGGGAGGTATAAACATTTAAAGAGCAGTAACAATAATTAAAAGAAAAGCCCTATAGCAATTTTGAACCTCAACGGCAATGAACATGGATAGCTTCTAGACATCTGACTCATGTTTAGGAAACTTTGTGTCACTGTAAGTGACGTGAAACACATTTTGCAGGTCTACTCTCTTCCCATCAGGTTTCTCTTTTTTCATATCCTTCCCAGTTCTGGGGGGAGTTCCTAAACAGGGTTTACAAAACCACTGAATGATATGTTGTCTCTTTTGACCTTACAGTAGTGCTTTTCTTTGCCTTGCAAAGATGCTTTTCCCTGTGGACCTACCCATCAGCTCCTGAACAGCAAGAGGTAAAAGTTCAGCTCAAGCTGGGGTTTTCTGTTGTTTTAGTTGGGTTTTTTTGGAAGGGATGGGATGTTGTTGTTAGTTTTGGTTTTTTTTTTTTTCTTTTTTGCTAGGAAGCCTATATGACTGATTTAGGAACAAAACATTATGTTAAATAAACTGGTATTTGATGACCTCAGGTTCTTTTTCCTGTGATGCTTTACCATCTCAATATGCTTCATCTCTTACCTCCACGTTCTCAAACCCTGCTGGTATGCGTCAACAGACTAGCATTAAAAAAGAAGTTTATTAGAATACAATGGGAAAAAATATATTAAAAAAAAAAGTCCAAAAAAATCCCCTTCCAGACTATTATTACTATTTTCACAGAGCAGCAGTGGTTCTAGATCTGCTCAGGTGGCCAGTTCCACTTACTCCGAACGGTGTGCCTGTTCTTTTTCAAGACAAGGTTATGACAAATTTATTGAATTTTTTTTTTTTTCCCCTTCCCCCCCCCCCCCCCTATTAAATAAGTCTTGCCAGGCTGCGCTTACTTGGATTAAATACAAGCAAAAATAAAACTCACATCGGTTCAGGAAGTTTGTTTTGTGGTTCTTTGGAAAAGAACACTCTGTCCCCTCTTTGCAAAAGCAGTGCAAACAGTCTCTTGGCACAGCAGCTCTTCTTTGTAGATACCTTACTTTAAATTATCTCTCAGTTATTTTGCAAGATTAGGTATTGCAGTTCCTATTTCCTGGATAAATTCTGCTTTGTATAATCATGCTTTCACTTTGTAAGTCACATCTGCAGAGGTAGTTGGGCAACACGATTAAGTCTTCTAAATGCTGTTTGAGATCTGTTGATGAAAGATACTGAGTAATAGTAATGGTGATTGTAAACTGTAGGATAGTAAACGTTATTTACAAAATAGCACTTATTCAGAAGTGGTTATATCTCATTGTAGAAATGATTTTGTAAATTTGGGTTGGGTGATTGTTGGTGCTGCTGAAAAAGAGCTGGAGAAGTACAGAGTAGCAGTAAAACATCCAGAACTGTGAAGGCTTTTTCTTCACTGGGTAGTTGAGGAATTGTGTGCAAGTTTTGTGGAGAGATGTCCTTCTTTTTGTTTAACTTTTTTTTCTAAAGGATATTATTAAGCATCTCTGGGTTACTAAAGGAGTACTGAGGACAATGCATTCCATGTGCTCCTATTGGGCATTTGTCACATGTGAAAATCTGGTATGAGCTGCTGGAATTACGAATAAGAGCAGGGAGGAAAGAAGCGTGCAATGTGCAACCTTAATCAAACAGGGAGCAATCGCTAGTGCCCTCTTTGGATAATATATTCACTGGTACCAATTAGGGGAGGATCTTCAGTGATGTCGGTAGGTTATTGGACTGATTTTTTTTCAAGTGTTTGTAACTCCCACTGACTTGGGCTCTTTCTGGAAGGGAAATAAAAGATGTCTTGTACCTTGTGGGAGGCAGTCCTACTTGTAGTAAGTAATAATCCCAGACAGTGAGAAAAGCAGAACAAATCTCTGCTGTAACAGCTTTGAAGTGAGCTGAAGGTTTACACACACATTTGGATGTAATTTTTGAGAAAGAGCTAAATTTTTTATTATACAAAGAAAACACATAAAAACCTCAACCTTGCAAACTTTCCATTTCCATACATTTAAATCCAAAGACGAGAGTGTTTTCATTGTCATGTCTGTCTTATCTTTCTAGCAAAGCCTTTTTCCTCTAATTAAAAGGGCATCAATTTTTCTAATTGATGCCAAATCCAATCCAAGCCACCCACGCAATTATTTCACCCTTCCCTCCCCCTCCCATCATTATCTGATATTTTGTTTGCACAGTCATTATTCATTAACGGTGTTCATGTCCAGGGCTGCACACAGTAAAATCGCATTAGCAAGGAGGAGCTCTGAGGCTCAGCAGTGAAACCTGGTTTTGCCTTTTCGGTTTTACACTGGCTTTCAGATGAGGATCCCAAAACCTGTCACAAATTTTGGAGATTAGGAGCTTGGAAACAATGAATGTGCTGGTGTTTGGTACTTTCTTTTCGTAACAGAATTCTTTTCTGTTTTTCCGTGCTACTGAGAAGAATTAAGTTCTGTGGAAGATGCTACTGAGATCACAAATTACTGTTGGAAAAGAGGTGCAGTCTGTCCTTTATTTTTCACGTATATACATATATGTGTGTGTATATATGTATGCATGCAGCCAAGCCTATTCCTCTGTCTCAGAGCTTTATAGGTGACCCTGTTTTATTGAGAGGTAACTTTTGAGCATGCCCCTTTTTCCTTTTTGGCATAATCTCAGGCGGCTGTGTCTGGCCTCTGACTTTTTTGAGGGGTAGAGACCTACCACAAAGGTCTCACTGTGATTGCTCCTGAAGGCTTTTTGATCTGTTGCTTTTTCAACATTTGACCTCTCACAGTGACTCAGGGTATTGGGAAGTGTTGGATGTGCTACTGAGGAAATGGACGTGGAGAAGTAGAGGGTCTTTCCCAAGGCCAGCGAGGTGGGAAAGGCCAAGGCCAAGGCTTCTGTCTGGGAAATGAGGTATGGCTCAAGGGCAGTCCATACTGCCTTAATGAGTTGTGCCAGTGTGTTGTCTTTTCTTCAATGTGGGTTTCCTGGTCAGCGAACCATTAATTGCCTGTCTCCCCTTAAAATATTAGAAGTTCAAGTTTTTGATTGAATTAGATGATTACCAGATAAATCAACACTATAATCTGCTCATATTGGTAAGCAACTTGATAAGGTTCAGTACATGAACAAGTTTAATATACAACTTCCATATTAATATGCAACTGCTGAATCAATTCAGATTGACCTAATTGACCTATTGCCACTTGCCTTTGGATTTATTTGTTTACTTGTTACTGCTTTTTCCTAATTCTGTTGCTATATCGAATCGATCTGTACTTTCTAATTATTTTTTAATTGGATTTACTGTAAAATGGAAAACATCACTGCAGGGCTGGGCCTGTAAGGGAGGGGGAATGGAACATCTTGTAGTAGTCACAGAATTGGGATATTGTCAAAATGATGAATAGAGCAGATTTGGTGAAATTTAAGGACTGGTCAGCCACTGGGATGCTGCAGCTGTGAAGCTGGAAGCAACTTGTATGTACAGCCAGGTTAGAATAAAGGGCTGGATATGGGTAGAGAAATGAAACAGAAAAGGTCTAAGCTTGTCTGAACTCCTGAATGTCAGATTCAAAATGCCTTGAATTCCTGTGTCTTTCATCTTTGTTTTCACCTTATTCTTCCTTTCCTGCTTCCCTGGGTGCCCCATGGGCTCCAGCCCCACTGGTTTGTGGGGAGTTTTTTCAGCTCTCCCCAGTTTCTTTCAGTACAAACAGGTTTTGTCCCATCTCCCTCCTGTCTGGGACATGTGGCTGCTGGTGCCTTGGGAGTGCAATCCTGGGGTGCTTGTCCCTCCAGCACGGCTGAGTGCTGGGAGCAGAGGCGCTGCCTGGACAGCAGTTGCTTCCCGACAGGGACAGGGATGCGATGGGAGGAAGGGGCTCCACTCTCACCAACACCTCCATCCTTGTGCTTGACTAAGCTTCTACAAAAGGTGTTTACGAACATGTTACGCACTCGTTCCCTTTGGGTTTGCAGCCTTTTTATCTCTGCTGAGCCTGTCGGGTCCATGGCTTGGACAGCTCCTCACACCACTCTGAGGAGGGATCCAGCACCAACCTGTGCTTGAAAGCAAGGGTTTGTTTGCCTGGAAGTTCTCCAGGTATCCTGATTATGAGGTTCCCATTAGCCGAATGCAGTTTTTTGATATTGCTGGTATTTAGGAAGTTCACTTGTTTGAAAATAGTGGAAGAACTCTAATCATAAATGTACTTTTCTCTCATACAGCAAGGGAAAACACATTTTAAGAAGTCAGGTCTAACCGATAGTGTAATGTGCAGTGTAATTTCACAGTTGAACCTGTTTCTTTTCTGCTTTTTCAGTGATTTGTCTTGCTGGGCAGCCGCCTTCTGAGTGACTGGAGAGATGCCAGCCACTTGAGCTGAATCAAGCAGTGGCAGGGACCGCATCAACCCAGGCCAAAGTTTTAATCCCGGGCACGTGGCATCTGCACAAGTGATCGCTGGTGAGTTGAACATAAACGCAGCTTCTCTCTCTCTATCTCTTTAACAACTGTCACCTTGTTGCAAACTGTAAGTTTGTAGATGCAAAGACTTGCCTGCCTTGCTTGTTTTTCCTGGAGGGTGACTGACGAGCTTAGAGAAAATGAGAGTAATCTAGGTTACCAGCTAATTTTAGGAAATCCTTACTATTTGTTTGTATGTTTATGGATTATTTATTCCTCTCCCTCCACTGAATGAGCAATATCCTGGTGAGACCAAACTTGTGTAGCAGTCGGTGGGTTGTACTAGACGATAATCACCGTGCCTTTTTAATCAGAGCAGGTTTTATACCCCTTTAGCGCTTCATAGCCTGGAAATACAAGCTGTGGGGCTCTGATAACAGAAGTAGTGACTGGCTGCTGTCAGCATGAGGATGATTAAAAATGTGTGTGTGCGTGCCTGCTCGCTTGTTCACTCCCTTTGCAGCTGAAGAGAAAATGAAACTCCCAAAGCCTTTTATGTAAGTGCATGTTTTTCTTTTTTTTTTTTCCTGTTTAAATCTCTGTGTGGCTGTGCGCAGACAAACTTCATCCCCAGCTTCCTTTTGAAGATGCTTTGTAAAGAAGAGAGTGTGCTTGTTTTGACCTCTGAAGCATGATCCTGTCTTCAGTTCAATACTAGACATACCCTCTCTGCAAAAGATAACAGCTAGCAGGTTGTTTTTTTTTTTTGAGGGGAAGGTGGTTTCCAGTCGGTTTCTCCCATCTGTGATTTTTCTTGATAAAACAATGGCAATCTGCTTCTTCCAGCAGCAGAAATGCTGTGATTCTTTGACGGCAAATGTGTGGAGTGCTGCCTTGCACCTTGTAACACTCTGCTTTATTTAAGACACTGTCACGCTGGGCTGACTGCTGTCTTCCAGGAGTGTTGCACCAAGGAATTATTGATGAGATGAAGCCGGGTCTGCAAAGCACACGTTTGCTATTCAGAACAACATATGCGCCCTTAGCTATTGCTAATTGTTTAAACACCTCCATGAAATACGGGGGAAGTAGCCCCTCTGACGTGGATAGAGTCCTACAAAGCTTTGGCAGGATATACTTCAGCATCATATACTGATTCTTCCTACAAATCTCAGAGCTGAAGGTTGATGCTTTAAGCAGAACTGCCTGAAGTTATCTTCTTAAGGAGGAAGAAGGAGACCCTTTTAAGAATGTGTGCGAGGAGAGAAATACACATCCCAGGCTCTTGTCTGACTCTCGGGTTTTTACCACATTTTTAAGCATGCGCGTTGGGAGATTTGGACAAAAACCTGGAGGTCAGTGCCGTACAGAGCTGTGCATGCAACTTGGTTAGCAGTGGGTTTGGAAAATTACTCTGGCCTGAAAAATTATGAGAGTAATTCTACCTTTGCCTCTTCTAGCATAAAGCCAGAACAGGGAACTCAAATACATAATTTCAAGGTCTAGCACTGTATTAAACGAGACTAAAACTGGTATATTTTAATTAATGGAATGTTTGGAACAACAGATTTTATGCTATTGTCCAGCATCCATCATATTTTTGCAAGTCGGAAGATAGCTGTCCTTAATTTCCCCTCGTTCTCATTACCGGTCTTTTCCCCGCTGCAGTTCAAGCGTAACAGCTGCTGTCTTGGGAACTGCTGAAGGTAGACGGAGTTCCTTTATACTGCTCGAGAACTCGGAACCCCAGCGCTTAAATAATGTAACAACTTCAGAGCTAACTTCGGCATCTTTGGAGGAGAAAGGTTTTTAAATCGTTGCAATTGATTTTCTGGGTGTGTAGAAATAGAGAAAGCAAGGCAGCAATTGAAGTGATAGTTTCTTTTATTTAAAATTGTTATCGCTTGGGTAGGTGCACATTTTTTCACCATTAAGTATTTTCAATTATTAGAAGTTAGAGACAGCAGGTTTTCTGGAAGTCTAATAATTTCACATAGATAAATTATTCTGTTACAGTTGGAATGCGTCTTGGTCGGGAAAGTTCATGGAGTTCAACAAGGCCA
>NW_010259139.1:0-3030 GCF_000690775.1 Eurypyga helias
GAGCCGCGCAGCCGGTGCATCATCGGCGTTAGCAAAGGCTGCGGCGCTCGCAGGAGTTTCTGATTTAACAGATGGCACCGTAGGAAAGAAAGTGTTTGCTGAGAGAAGCTGGAGGGACATACGGTTTTGCTCCCTCGTGCGACAATTCATTCCTGGCGTTCTTTTAGTTTAGCAGGGGTGCAGTGTTTTAACTTACCTGTGAGTAGCAAACAGATACAAACTGGGGCTTTTCCCTCTGAAAATGGGATTTCGGTGTTTGTTTAAAAAATGCTCATTCTGTTGCTGTTCCTTTCACATGTGGCGTCAGTTGGAATGCTGTTTATTGCTGGTATTAGGGAATGCAAAGTTCTTGGCTTAATGTTGAAAGCGGCATGGTTTAGTTCACTTCTTTTCCCGTGCTCTGAAATGAGGAAAGGTTTCCGAAACTGCTTCCCTATTCAGACGGGGCTTGTTGCTATTTGTGAAGTTGTATTAGCACAGTCGTCTAATTAAAATGATTAAATAAAGGGGGAAGGAGAATTTGAGGAGCTTTCTGTGAAACTGAACATCACTTAGGAAAATCCTGCTGCTTAGCCTGTCACTGGTAAAAGAACTGGACTAAGGGAGAGCCAGTGAGGTGCTCTTGGCAGGCAGTGCGTCTTAATTTTCATTAGACCTTCCCGGAAGGTATTCTCAGTTTAATGACCTGACTTTTGACACTCTTACAGGCATGATTATTTTTTGCAAATTGGCTTAGATTTGGTTGAGTACTCACGCAGAAGAATATTCATGTAAGCGTAAATGTTGCATGCAAAGCCTCATCAAAATTTAGATGTATTTTAAAGTAGTTAAAGATGTCGAACTCGTTATCCCTACTGTGGATATTCTTCACTCTGTTAATTGCTGTTATTGCAGTGGAGACAGGAAGACTGCTGTGTGATTGTTTCTGTAACAACTCTAACTCTTCCCTCTCCCAAATAAACAACCCTCCCAAACAATAACAATTGATCTGTGGGATTCCGAAGGTCAATGTATGCTATTGGCATCTGACTTGTGCTTGAATAAGCTGCTGCTCTCCTGTCAGTACCATTTTTACGAGTCTGCAATAACGGGAAAAAAATGAGTTCTTGAGTAGATGCCTTTCGCCTGCTGCACAAGACCGTAAGAGAATGCATCAGGAAAGAACAGCTTGTGTTACCTATGTTGACAATATTGTGAAAGATAAGGAGGGAAAGTTTTGTGTGTGGCAACCTCTAATTAGATTTGAGCTGAAATAATACCACATATTTCAAAAATATTGTTCAAAATATCAGAAGCCTTTGAAATCTGAGTTTTAAAAATGCCTTTCTGTGTGCTCTTGGGGTAATAATTTGTTTAATGGGTGGCATGTGTGTTGCATTTTACTATTATGACATTATAGTATGTCTCATTATAGTTCCAGAGCTCATACAGATTAATAGAACTGTTTCAGCATCCTAACCACATAAGCATTCTTTGATAGTCAGAGCGTACGCAGATAGAGCATGTAAGCGTACCCTCGGAATATATGCTGTGGTATGATTCCTGTAGAGTCTCGGTTGATTCTTCGTTTCTTGTCCAGGTTTGAGCTCAGCTACTGGGAAAGAGAAAATTCTTTGAGTGGCAGTGGGGTTACACATTAATTGTTTGGGAATGTCTAGTTGACATCTGCAGCATTTGCACAGTTACTTTTTGTCTTCAGGCAGAAAAAAGTAACACTAATCTTTCTCCATGTATGTCTTCCCTTGCAAACTCTTTATTTCTCCACTATTTGCTAAATCTAAGGACATATCTTCCTTTTTTTTTTTTCCCCCTTAATAAAGTGTGTCATCTCACATTATACGAATTCATATGTACTCATCCTTCTAGGACTTTGGGAAATAACAGAACTGTGGAAAGAGATGTAGAAATACTTACTTGTTTTTGAAGTTGAATTTAATAAAATAAATACACACACACACACACACGTATTAATAATGCCCTAGGAAATTAGGGAAGTGATTGTTCTCTAAGGCAGTAGTCCCAGATTGTCAGCATTACCTGTCAGAAGGTCTCGTAGCATTTGTTTTTGATGAGCTACTGTAACTTATTTCTTCTTCACCCTTTAGGAAACTGATGTTGTTTCTTAAGTTACTATAGCAAAAATATTCAATTAGGCATAGTATTGAAATGCATACAGGAGATGACAACCGTACAGCAGCAAACAATTACTGCTGGCAAGCATGGCTGGGTGTCAGGTTAGCACAAGGTTGCTACATGTTCATGAATGGATTTGCTCAGGAGTTATCGATACTTTTGTTTAAGAAAGCCATTTACTTAAATTTAGCGTGGCTTCCTTGTCTGCTGCAGCAGATACTTGTTAAGGTAGGGTGTCTTTTCTTGGGCGCATGAAGTGTTGCCATCAGAGGTGGAAGGGGCAGTTTGGGATAGGCAAAAATTGCACATGCCCCGAAGCTTTTGGGGGAGACATTCAAGTGGTTGAAAACAAGGCTCATCTTCATTTTATCGGTGGTGATTTGTGCCCAGGGCAGATGCTCACGTGATGTACTGCAGCAGTGAGCTGTAAATTATCCTTTTATTTCAGCATCTGCTCCTACCAGTTTTACCTTCTCCACAACTGTCTAATCTTGAGTATCTCTTGGATATCTCATGATGTGGATGTGTCATGCAGTTTCGAAGATGGGAAGTTATTGGATCTGCAGGTCAAAATCTTTCAGATTGTGCAGAGGCCTCTGTCAGAGAGAGAGCTTATCTGTGGCTGCAGTGGTACAATTAGTGAGCTTCCTCTGTATGTAAGGTTGCTGCCTTTATCTCTCAATTACACATTGAAGCAAGTGATGACCTCCTGTTCCTGCTTTCTTACATTGCTCTAGGAAAGCAGAGACAGAGGGAATATTTGCTATTCTTTGTTACTCTATTGCTTATAATAGGGTTTGGAGGGGAAGAAAAAAATTGAGAAGAGGGAAGTAGGGTAGAAAAATATATAAACCTATATTAATCGTTCACACCTATTTTGTAGAATCATAGAATGGT
>NW_010259140.1:0-518 GCF_000690775.1 Eurypyga helias
TAGCATCCCAGCGTGGATCCCAGTAGTGATCCCAGCAGGGATCCCAGCATGGATCTCAGTAGCATCCCAGCATGGATCCCAGTCACATCTCAGCATGGATCCCAGTAGTGATCCCAACAGGGATCTTGATACCCCAGCCACACGCCCAGTATCCCAGCAGGGATCCCAGCATGTGATACCAGTATCCTACTAGGGATCTCAGTACCCCAGCAGCACACCCAGTATCCCATCAGGGATCCCATCAGGGATCCCAGAATCCCATCAGGGATCCCAGCAGCAGCATGCCCAGTATCCTATGAGGGATCTTGGTATCCTAGAAGCACGCCCAGAATCCCAACAGGCATCCCATCAGGGATTCCAGTATCCTATGAGGGATCTCGGTAGCCTAGCAGGATGCCCAGCATCCCATCAGGGATGCCATCAGGGATCCCAGCATCCCAGCAGGGATCCCAGAATCCCAGCAGGGATCCCAGAATCCCAGCAGCATGCCCAATATCCCAGCATCCTCTCAGCGATCC
>NW_010259140.1:624-835 GCF_000690775.1 Eurypyga helias
GGACCCCAGTATCCTATCAGGGATCTCAGTACCCCAGCAACACACCCAGTATCCCAGCAGGGATCCCAGCAGGGATCTCAGAACCCCAGAAGGGATCTTAGTGTCCCACCAGCACTGCCAGGATCCCAGCAGGGATCTCAGTATCATGGGAACAGTATCAGTATCCCAGCAGAGAGCCAAATATCTCAGCAGGGATCTCAGTGTCCCAGCA
>NW_010259141.1:0-3258 GCF_000690775.1 Eurypyga helias
CGCCGCCGCGCCCGCGGCCTGCGCCGGGCCCCACCGCCTGTTGCCCACCAGGAGACCCTCGGCATGACGGAAGCAAGACATCCTCTGTGCTCAGCCCAGTAAAGGAGGGGTTTGTGCTGCTAGTGAGGACCTGGCCAGGCGGTATTACAACTTTGTCAGCGGAGAGCAGAAGTAGCCACCTTAGGTGTGAAGTAGCAAGCTTGGGAAGAAGTGACGTGGCTATTCCCAAAGGAATGGTCAGCAAAGCACTTCCCAGTCACAGGGCTGGGTTTCTTTCCTCGCGGGGGAAGAAGTATGACTCTGGCTTCACCTCCAAAAGCCCGCTCTTCAGCAGCTCCGTTTGCGGCCACTCACACATCTTGCAGAAAATGCCATGGCTGCGTGAATGAGCATCTCCGTCTCCTCCCCAACAAGGCAGGGAGAACAGCCCCTTTCCAGAGGTCCGCTCCTCCTCCGCTGCTAGTGAGGAAACGGCTTAAGTGCTGCACAGCTAACGGGATGGAGCGTGAAGGAGAGGAGAGATCTACTCTGCTGGGTTGCCACCTTCCAGAGGCAGAAGAAAACCCTCGCTGAGGTGCAAGGGCCGCCTGTGGCTAGAACCTGAGGGGAGCAGGTTCCCAGTGAGCAACACTGCCCTTTTTGCAATGGAAGACTTAAACTGACCTCAAACCATCTCCAGCTGTGCTTTAGGAAGTCTAGCCTTAAATAGTCTCAGTGATGTTGATTCTAAAATGTTCTCTTCATGACTAATTCATTTTTTTGCTTGATGTTTAATCTAATTTGCTGCAGGCTAAGCCTGTTAGTTTTTGGCCTGTTGACAAACGAAAATGACTAGTCCCTGTACTCCTCTTCATTCTCTCTGTGGATCCATGGATACTTATTATCTCTTCCTGGTCTTTTTTCTGTTTCTTCAATAACTCCTAGACTATAAACACATCTGCTACTGTTCTCCTTCCTAGTTAGGGAGAAGCAGATGCCAGGTGTTCAGGGATGGCTGAAGTAGACACTGTCAGTGAGTTTTAGTTATATGCCACGTTCCACATATATCTACCTGGACCAAGTCCTTTTGTGCCTAAGTGCCTTTAATTACCACCTATAGGTTCTTACTGAAATACTTATCCCTGGGGTGTTTCCCTCCTTGCTTTTCAGGGTAATACAGCAGCGTACCTTCTCCGTTGCTCCCAATGGCTTTAGTTTAACAGCTATTAATTGCTTCATTAATATTTTAAGTAATGCATACTATACACGTCATGTTTAACATGAACCTTTCAAATGGTAGTAGATTTGATCTTGAACCTGAATTGTAACACTCCACAGATCCTCTACAGAGAGCTTCTCAGTGACATATATAGATTTATATAGAGATGTATATATATATATATATATAGACACAAATCCGCCCAACAAAAACTTGCATGCTATGGACACTGAGTTTGTGGTGTGTAACAAGCCAATGCCACTCTGTCATCCTTGTATTCTTTCCTTTTGTTTAGAAAATATTCTGAAAATCCAGACTGCAAAAGAGGTGGCTCAGTGGCTTGTGCAGCAGCTGGGATGGCAGCCTTGGGCAGCTATTTTCCCTACCCCGCATCTTGCAGTTTCACTCTACAAATTGGAGATAACTTTCCTTTCCCACCTGGGAAATGTATTGAAACCATGAGATATTTGGATGCTATAAAAGTAGAGCTAGGCAAAACTCGTGTGCAGTCAAATTATAAAACTCCTAAAAGATAAACATAATAAAAGTAAATCAGATTTTATATTCTTCAGCTTTTGTTTGACTACCTCTAACACTGGGAATCCCCTGGACTCATTGCTATTCCCTCATGTTGCCTTCATAACCTTGATCTGGCCAGATCACTTTTTCCATGAGCTGCCTCCCTGCGGTGGCTGGTTTAGGCGCCACAGCCGTGCCTGGGACAAGCAAATGAGTTTCTTGGGACACGGATTTCTTTTTGTTTTGGAGTACCACGCACTAAGCAACATGCAATAAATGTAACTAAACTTTCAACTTGTTTTGGCTATCTTTTAAAAAGAAATCATTTGGGAGCTAAAATGGAAAATGAGAAATGTAATCTCAAAAGGCTGATTTTTGTGAAATAAACATTCTACCTTAGAGGAGGAGAATAGGAGAGGCATTCCCACCTACCCGCCTGTGATTGCTGCCTGTGTCTTCTAAAGCCCTGATCCACCCCACAGGCCAATTTCTTCCCAAAGCACCCAGTGCTGGAACATACATTTTTTAACTGAAAAATTGTTAATTTAGCCATGCTGTAGAAATACAAGTGAAGCCACCAGGGAGAAAGCAAATCATGCAAACCGAGATTGATTTCTAAGCCCTTCTCACACAGAATTCCTTAAACACGTGAATCCAAGATTTTCCAGAAAACTGCAGAGCTTTTAGGCAATACAATGCAAGTTCAGAAAGTCTGGCTCTATAAAAAAGTATGGACACACTGCTCATGCCCTAGCACAGTCTGTAGCATAGACAGTAAATGTGAGGGCCTCCCCGTGAATATGTATATGCAGTGCATGTATGGGTCTGCCAGATAGAATATCTAGCACTTGCAAAATTGTGCTCATGTACACCAAAGGGTATCACGGGGCTGGAAATCCCAGATTAAATAAGCAGCTCCTCAGAATCTTTCCAAATTTTCTACATAAGAGAAGAAATAATATTCGGGAAACAAATACACATATATCAACCCTATTATCAAATACTTTATTGTATTTTGCTTTCTTTAACATACTGGGCAGTCACCACTGAGAAATGCAAGTTACCACACTGAAATTTGGGGTACTGGTGGACAAAAAGCTGAGCATGAGCCGGCAGCGTGCGCTGGCAGCCCAGAAAGCCAACCGTATCCTGGGCTGTATCCAGAGAAGTGTGGCCAGCAGGTCGAGGGAGGGGATTCTGCCCCTGTACTCTGCTCTGGTGAGACCCCACCTGGAGTGCTGCGTCCAGCTGTGGAGCCCTCAACACCAGAAGGATATAGATCGGTTGGAGTCCAGAGGAGGCCACGAAGATGCTCAGAGGGCTGGAGCACCTCTGCTATGGGGACAGGCTGAGAGTTGGGCTTGTTCAGCCTGGAGAAGAGAAGACTCCAGGGAGACCTTATAGCACCTTCCAGTACCTGAAGGGGCTACAAGGAAGCTGGGGGGCACTTTTTACAAGGGCCTGTAGTGACAGGATAAGGGGTAATGGGTTTAAATTGAAAGCGGGCAGGTTTAGATTGGATATCAGGAAGAAGTTCTTCC
>NW_010259141.1:3346-19072 GCF_000690775.1 Eurypyga helias
TGAGCAACCTGGTCTAGTGGAAGGTGTCCCTGCCCATGGCAGGGGGGTTGGAACTAGATGATCTTTAAGGTCCCTCCCAACCCAAACCAGTCTGTGATTCTATGAAATGGATGGAATTACTCACATATTGGCAGGTAACTAGGTGTCTGCAGGATTCTGTGCCTGCTTTCCAATTAAACATTAGCGCCAATGGCACAAATGGCACAAGATGTAATTACCATTATTGTAATAATGGCATCACCTTTTGTCTTTTCTTTTTTTTTTTTTTTGTTTTTTCCCAGCCAAGAATTAGTAATAGGAGCTATAAGGGTGTCAGTCTGCATGAGAAGAGTGCTGGACCTGCAGAGTTTTAGAGAACACTGCAAGCATCTTGCTAGTGCAAACAACAAGAGCAACTCACCATAAAATTAAAGGAACACTATCCACTCAACAGCATAGAACACAATGTTGTTCTTTATTATATTATTTAAAAGGGGCAGATTTACTCGGTCATAAATTAATAATTCAGAGGGTGTAAGAAGGCACAGCCAATTAGCTGCAGTAATTTGCATTTTTATGCTCCTTCATTAGTTTTCTAAGGTTCTTCTCTCCTATTATAGCAATGCAAATGCCATCTTCCAAAAGGTGAATAGCTAACCTGCTTTTTGTTTGCATGGTAATGAAGCTTCTTCAATTATTGAAAGACCAAACAATTTAATAATTTTTAAGACAAGGCTTTGTTGCTACAATATCTCTTCTTTATGTTGGTTGTCATGAAACATGCTTTTTTTAATGTGATTTATTTTAACCCAAAGCAGAGAGATCATCAGGTGGCTGATTTTCCGAGGTTCCTAAAATCATGCCTAACTTTATTCATGTGAGTGATCCCTTGAAGGGAAGTATTAAAATCCTTTCTTAACTTAGAGGCTGACAAATAACTCTGTGTACGACGGCTTTGTTTGCAGTGTAGGATCTCTTTTGTGCAGGAATAAAGTGAGAAGGGTTTAATATACGAATTTGACTGTTAGTGGAACTTCCCTTTCTTAGCAAGGAAGGCAGGATGCTCCCCCATGCCCAGATGTCTGCTGGCACCTGCACCTTCAAAAGCTTCCCGCCGCCTGCCCCAGTAATCTCCCAGGGTCATTACTATCTATGGGCACAGTCTTGCTAAAGATGACGTCTTTAGCTTCTGAGAAATACTCCCGAGGCCAGCAAGGTCAAAGCTAAAAGCCTTCCTGCAGGCATGACTAAAACTTTGGTCACCAGAGTGCTGCGGTGGGCCAGCTGCGCTTGCTGCCTCCCCGTGCAGGGCACCAGCAAATCCCACTGGCTTCTTGGAGAGCTGCTCCTAACCTGCAGCTGGCCTGACACGTACTTACTTTTCCATTTTTACTCTGGCATTTTCTTTTCCAAATGTTTTCCATGTGAGTCCATTTCATTTTATTTTTATAATTATTTTATTTTTAATATAGCCCCTCATTCCAGATGTAGATCCTACATGCACGCACTGAAGCATACTTATAAGCAAAGCAATGCTGAGGCTGCACCTTTATATAAATGTGTCTGAGGCAGAGTGTAAACCAAGAGAACTCTACAGATATTTCAAAGCGCCAGAGGGGATTAATCTCAAAAAAGGGAGGGCAAAAATAAAACCTAGAGAATCAAGCAAAGATATGGTATGTTTTCTGAGGCAACCCCTGAAGGGGCCTGTCTCTTCAGGTTGTCGTGAATGCTACTGGATGGCTGAAGAAGCCATAGGAAACCTGCCCTTCGTCCACCTCTGCAGGATGCTCCCTTCTGGGGGTATTTGGTCTTTCTCAGCACAACCTGGAGCCGTGATGTCTCCCCAGGACCATGGCACCACTCCCCAGCACACGGAAATCCACTGCATGCTGTTCCCCGGTCACATCAGCTTTTTTTTGCTTTTAGCTGTGCTGGAGTTCACAAACTGTAGAAACCCTCATGGAATTTTTGTTAACAAGCGAGGTACAAGAAGGCACGGTTTCTGCCATTTCACTGATGGCACAGATAGCACACCTATTACCCAGACCAACTGACCGACCGTAAGAGCAGCAGGGTGTGTTGCTGTGTTTTAAAAGACTTTCTCCTTTTTTTTTTTGTTACCTTCTTAGCAGAGGCTGCGTGCGAGCGAAGGCCGGGCTCTGAATCACCCCAAGCAGGCAGGGCAGGGTGGCACAGGAATGGATGGCTGAATCAACTCTAAGAGCTATGACTCAGCAGCAAGCAACATTATGCCAGCAGGTATAATGAGGTGAAACAGGTGCCAGCAGGTGCAAAGAGAAAGGAGAAGCAATGTGGCTTGAGTTAATATGTACTTTTAAGTAGAAATGACCAAAAATTTAAAAAAAATAATTGAGCAACTGCAAGCATAAAAGAGAATATTTTCTAAAATTGTAGTTGTGGCAGGAGTCTCTGTCTATGCCCTTACTCCAGCCTGGAGCGTTACCTCCTTCCCTTGTCCCTAAGCTCAGCCCTAACACATCTCCTGCATAACCCCATGGAAGGGGACAAGGGTGGCCTGGACGCAGGCTGGGGCTGTCGATTGTATTCCCACAGCGGGACAGACCATCCTGACTTCCAGAGTTAATCTCTAGAGCTGTAGCACATTACTTTTTCCCCTTCCTACAAGGACAGAAATGAGGACCTCTGAACGCCTCTTTTATTCCAGGCAATGGATACTTCTAGTCTTTGCCAGAGAAATTAAAGATGCCTTTGTACCATTTTTCTGCTTTTTGGTAAGTCAAATAGTTTGAACCTTAGTCCCTCATTTTCAGCATATTTACTAGTCCTTTAAGCTCATCCACACTTGCTGTCAAGCCCCTTTAAAAGAGAAAAAAAAAAAAATTAAAAAGAAAGAAAAAAAAGAAGACCTAAATCCTTTAGAACAGGGTACTGGGAGTACTGATGAAATACAGGGGTGGCAGGCTGCTGGATCCCAGCACAAGCACATGGCGGGAGCTGAGCAGTGCCCCATTTTCTCCCTTATCAGATGCACAAAGCCTCAAACCAGACCTCGCCAAGGAGCTATGGCCTGTGAAGCACCTTCCCTTTTCCCTGACAGTAAAACTTCGCCTGATTAATGCAAGCTCCCTGCTTTTATTCATATTCTTCTGATTATAGTCCAATGATCATTTTAGCACTTTGGCCGTGGCACACCACGGGAGCTCCATGTGTATCTGATTATACATCATAAAATCAAATCCTTTTCAGTCCCTATTTCCCAGCATGGAGTCTCTTCCATCCTACGAGCATGGCTCACACTGTTCCTCACTGCACAGGCTTCCAAAAAACATCTTGTTCCATTTTGGAAAGAAATTCAGATTGCTCTCTGTCACTCACCAGCCTCATTTATCATTTAATTCCCCATCAGTTTTAGTGGTATAAGAAAACTTCATCAACAAAATGTCATGGGTTTCTGTCTCATTACTAAAAACAGTGTAGGGGAGGAACCTCATAAGGAATAAACCCTCACCGTGATGGTTCCTTATTTACAGTTGTAAGACCTATTAATTTTTAATTAAATTCATAGGTGTTAGGTGGATTTTCTATTGTTTTATTTTCTTAACAAAATGTCTTCCGATGCGAATGCACGTCCTTCCAAAAAGTTTATTACATCAACAATATTATCTTGATTGAAAAGAACTTGTAATCTCATTAAAGGATGGTATCAAACTCGTCTGACAAAATTTATTTTTGCAGAGCTAATGTTGATAGACATTAATTGTGTTTGAGCAATCTCAATTTAATAGGCCCTTTATTTCCGGACATTGTCCTGTTATCATTTTTAAACACATTTTTAAACAACATTAGATTTTTCCAAACTTGAAAATTCCCTCATTTCAAAACTGTAATCATCAACACTAAATGCCCATGGGGATTTTTTGATAGTTCTTTTAAAACTATCAGATGCAAGTTAATTAGACATGCAGATTTTAAAATGTCTAGCTTTAATAAACTTCTGTGTAATTGGTTAAAATCAAAAGGACTACATCATCATGTCCCAAGATGTAGACACCAACTCACGGAGATTCTGCTTTTCATGAATTCTTGTCAGTTCCTCTATCATCATACAGTCACAGAACAATAATGTTATGGGGATTCCCAGTACGACTGAACTCCTTTCACTACCTTTTCATTCCTAAATCTGCTAACCGTAGATTTTGTACTTAACATTTTTCTTCTACTATCTAATTTCTAAAATCCAAGACAGTTCTTATCATAAATTTGCAGAATCGTAGAATCATTTAGGTTGGAAAAGACCTTTAAGATCATCAAGTCTAAGCCTCCACTGGTGCAACTTAAGGCCATTTCCTCTTGTCCTATCCCCTGTCACTTGGGAGAAGAGACCAACCCCCACGTCTCTGCAACCTCCTTTCAGGTGGCTGTAGAGAGCGATAAGGTCCCCCCTGAGCCTCCTCTTCTCCAGGCTGAACACCCCCAGCTCCCTCAGCCGCTCCTCACAGGACTAGTGCTCCAGACCCTTCCCCAGCTCCGTTGCCCTTCTCTGGACACGTTCCAGCCCCTCAGTGTCTGTCTTGTAGTGAGGGGTCCAGAACTGAACACAGGATTCGAGGTGCAACCTTACCAGTGCCCAGTACAGGGGGGATAATCACTGCCCTAGTCCTAGCTTTCCAGCCACTCGTCCCCAGGCCTGTAGCATTGCAGGGGGTTGTTGTGACCCAAGTGCAGGACTCGGCACTTGGCCTTGTTGAACATCACAGGATTGGCCTTGGCCCATCGATCCAGCCTGTCCAGGTCCCTCTGTAGAGCCTTCCTGACCTCAGGCAGATCACACTCCCACCCAACTTGGTGTCATCTGCACTGTTCCAGCTTTTTTTTTCACATTTCACTATGATTTATAGATGCTTTTCATTTTACTTTGACCCGTACTGTTCTTTCCTTAAGTCACTCTGACAACATCATTCTGAAATATGCAATTTGGGCATCTGGTAAAATGTTACCCAACAATGGACAATTATCTTTCTCATTTTTCTGTTTACATTTTCTCCAGCTGATTGTCTCAAAATTATTTTCAGCTTTATTAAATTGTCCGTTTCAAACCTCCAAGAATATGTGTTCTTGGCAGAACTCACAATAAAAATGTAATCAAGATAAAATCAGTTTCATTTAATTTTTCAGTTCTGTAATTAACTCTTGACTTCATAAGGTCCTGTATAAATACAATTTTTGTTTATACAGGAAATTGTTACGTATAACTTTAAAAATACAAAGGGTGTCTTAAAATCAGCAGCCTATGTCACGTCTTTCAAACTGATCAGCCCATAAAAAATGCTTGTTCTTGCTACATACTATAGCTCAGTAGTTGCACAGCCATTTGCCTTATTATCTAGTGTTTTAGCAAACCAAACCTAGCGATCTCTCTTGTGCTTTATCAATATGACTTTGATCCTACAGAATCCTTCTCTTTTTTTATCAGCATCCAGTAATTTGGACTTGGGCAAGACCATTTTAAAACAGTGTGTCCCTCCTACTGCTGCATTTTTCATTCAGTCTTCTCAACAGACTGTTTCAGCCAATATTGTTAACATCATGAGCGTGGGAATCTTCCTATTTGTTTTCAGAAGACCTATCTTTATGCTTATAAATGAGAAAATTCCACTATGTATATAGCATATGAAAAATGAAATGCTGTACATATTAGAACAAAATAAGTTGTAATTAAGCTAGGTTATTAAACATTTTTGCATTTAACTGTTATGGTTATATTTGCCATAGACAAGGTCAGATAACTGAAGTCAGTGTGAAATGCCAGAAAAAGCAGATATTCCATAGTTATTCCTCCAGACTTCATTTTCTTATGATTATTCTACTGGTTATAATGAGTATGAAGTATGACTGAGTCTAGACAAATGTGTTAAGGGCTTCTATTAGCAAAATTCTTGGTACAGCTGTCATTATTTTTTTAAGTTGCTATGGAGACTTACTAGTTTGAGGCATCACTGTTTCACTGATTTTCCATAGCAATACTGCTTTGGCTCCAGTGCACACCTCAAAACAACCATGAATGTCTTCCAGGATAATTTATCTCCAGTTGAACATATTAAAATACCTACACAATTGCCTAGAATATGGTAGTAAGCAATAAGATTTACTAAAGGACTGAGCTGATGACCTACTTGCTACAACTATTCTTAGGTAGAATGAGTTTCATAATTAAGATTTCAGTAAAATGTAGGTGAAAATACATAGCTGGGAGAAAATAGGAAAGGCAGAGTATTCTGTTAAAATAATATTTTTATGCTTTCCCAATAATTTAGATTTTAAACCTAAGACCAGAATGCCCCTGGTAAATGTCAGACTTGTAGTAAGTAAAAATATTCAGTTCTGTCAGGTTTCTTCTCATCCTTTATATGCTCAAAGAGAAATAACTATTTACATTTTCCTTTTTAGATAATTGTTGCTTTGTGGAATTGTGGAAGGAATCCATTTTAAGAATTGCCTGGCCCAGTGGAAATAGTGTCAAATGACAAAAATCATAAATCACCTTTATATGGACAAAGCACATAGCTATTATATGGATGAATGAAAATCTCACAGTGCAGCCATGTAAGGTACCCTGTTCTGAATTTAAAACACTCAGGGCCTGATATGCCTTTCACCCACTGTGCAGAGATAGAAACAGCCAGGAGTAATTGGTTTTACGCTGACGGAAGCCGAGTGCAGGAACTCACTCCAGGCTGGAAGTGAGGTGGACCTCATCTCTCAGAAGTGCTGGGGGGGAGGGGTGGAGGGTGGGAAATGCACTGAAAAGTTTACTTCCCACCATTTATTTTCACTGCTGCTGCTCAGCCTTTTAATGCAGACTCCATCCCTGTCTCCTCCTCTGTTTACACATCAGCTTCAGTAACATTTTATTAGAAAACCAAATGCTGGCCAAAGTTTGCAGGATGAATGGCCACCCAATACCGCCTTCTAGAGACAAAAAGGAGAGCACTTCAAGTGAAATCCAAAAGGAAGTTAATCAAAGACGTTATTGCCAGTCCAGTGATACTTGAGGCTGTTCAGGCCAGTGATTCAAGGCTCTGATTTACTGTATAAAAAGGCTACAGAGGTGTTGCTTCTGTTGAGGAAGAGAGGACAAGGTTCCCCTTTGACCACTCAGCCCCGTGACTTCCATCCTCTTGGTGAGCAGGCACGGAGCAGGTGCCCCCGCACCTGCCTGCACCCCTCAAGTGGGTCTCTGAGGGAGCAACAGCCACCCCCTTCCCTCTCATCTCTCTTCATCGCTAACATCCATGCCAGGCTTGCTTTCCCACAGCTCTTGGGTAACAGGGCTATGGGCGGATGCTTTTTCTAAGTGTGCCTTTTCTTTGTTCATTTACTGAAGTCTATTGATGAAGAAAAAGAATAATAACCAAAAAAAACCCGACCTTCCTGGTTTTCTCTTAATAATTTTATTTCACTTTCTGGAAGAATCACCAATAGGCATCTCCAATTATTTAGATTTATCCTGCTTTTTATTTTCCTAATGTTTCACATTTTGAGTTAATTTTGTTTGCAGGTGTTTTTCTTGCATTGCTAATATATTTTCCATTAACATACCTCTTTGTAAGCACACACAGACCACACGGTGCTCATCTAAGAACTTTTTTTCTATAAAATTCATGCACAGTGTGTATAACCTCGAGTTTTCACCTCAACAACAGCCCTTTTTGCTGACAATAAAGAGCATTTCTCTTCAAACAACCTGGAGCCTCTGTACGGTAGAGATACTGGCTTACAGCAAGCCTACATTGGGCTGCAAGCTTCTGAGTGGGTTTTGACTAACAAACTGAGTGGCTGAACTGGTGCTTGGACAAAGATGCGCAAGTTAATTAAATTTTGTGACAAGGAAGCAGAATAGCACTTGCATTTACAACCATGTGGGAAAGTCTTATCAGCATATGGCATATGGATTAATTTTTTTTGAAAACAAGCTTACATGGAATATCTCTATTGCGATTCAAGAATGTAAAGATGCAAGATTGTGGCACCTGGTGGAAATGAGCACTGTACAGAATACGTGGACTGGTATACACTGTATTTTCTCTAATACAGAGTATATTGACACCATGGAGTGGAACATGTAACCAAATAAACCAGTGCAGTTTGATACCACAGATCTGCCACTTTTTGGTCTGGAGTATGAAAACAGTCTGTGTTTTAAGGTCAAGGGTCCACAGTCATTTTAGTTCTTTATATATGGACATCAAAATGACTGAACAGTGTCAGACCACCAATTCATCTAGTTTAGCAGCCTACAATGGTCCATCTAAATTCATAAAATCACCCTCTAAACCTGTGAGAGTGTAGGAAAATTCTGCTTACGCTAGTAATGTTTTACATTGAATAAAAATAGTCTGTGATACATGACAATAACAGCGCAGTTAAAGTCTGAAGTATCTATCCATTCAAATGCTATTAAGAAGCGGAGAGTGGGCTTCTTGGTATTATTTTAGCCTCTGAAAAGAAAAGCAAAATCAACGGAGTTTCAGTGTGTAAGATGGTAATAACTAAGAATTGAAAAAAAAATCTAGCTTTCTGATGAATTTCTTCCTAGCCCAAGATAAAAGAAGCATTGTGCTTACAAAAGGATTGCATATACAGTTGAGAAAAAGTGTTCCTGAAATCTCTCAAACCTTTCAGGAGGAGTACACCAGAAATTGAGATATGAACATTTGCTTCTGCCTAGCAGTCAAAAGTCATATTGTGCAAGGAAGTTTCTTAATAGCTCGTGTGACTCTGAATTCATACCAGCAAGTCAGAGGCAGCTGTGAAAAGCACTCTCATAGAGAACTGATCTGAGGCTAGGAATTATTATAGACTAATTGCACCCAAACAATTGATCCCTATAGGCACAGATGGACTCTTCCCAGAGACTGATATGTGTCCCAAAATTAAATGGGCGTAAATTGAATGATATTAATCAGCATGAAACAGAAGGCTCAATAAGGCTTCCATGCAAAGGGAAAAGTGCCCTTAAGGCTCTAATCAATCAGAGCAGAGTATGATTAAGAACCATGAAGAAATGACTAAAACTCAGGGGTAATGGTATTTGAGCAAAGGTGTAGCTCTGTTTCCACAGCCTGACTTCTGACTACTTAACTGTGTAATTTTATGTTTGGATAGTACGCTGCAGGAGCACATGTACTGACACTGTGGCTATCAGCATGGAATAAAATTAGGACCAATGAACAAAACCAAAAAAAAAACCTCATAGCTGCTATGGTTCGTTTTAAAGGACTCCACCTACTGAACACGTAGGACCAGATTTCACTACAGTCACCTCAGGAGACAGCCAAGTGCCCGTGGGCTTTGGAAACGCTGGCCAAGCTCTGACTGGCTGATGTCTGGGCTGAGAGCATATCCGTGGTCATCCTGCCTCCCCATAGCTGACCTGCACTGGGAACAAAAGCCTGCTGCTGACTGACAGCCAAAATGAGATATCAGTCACAATAAATTGTGCAGAGCTTCAATCCTCCCCAATCTTACAGGGAAAAAATGAACAAAATTAACATGAAATTACTAAAACTCCACAGAGATGAACAGAATGGTTCCAATCTCATTAAAACTGTTCATAAAGTGGCTTGGGTTGGGGATTTTTGGGGGGGGTTTTTTGGGTGGTTTTTTTTTTTTTTTTTTTTTTTTTTTACTGTGTGATATCTTCATATTAAAAGACTGACATCTTCACTTATGTCAGTCGTTTGTTCCATTTAGATTTTCCATGGAGCGAAGAAAATCTTTCACACAAAAAATCAGTATAAATTAAAGAAAAAAAAAAAAAAGGTTTACCAAAACCCAAATATGTTTCTTTTTGAAAACAAGGTTTATATTATTTTTTAACTAAAGAGAGATCATCCTTTAAAATACTTGTAATGAGAAACTGTTATCCAGATTCTCCTCCATTTCAGGACCTGTACAAAACCGCTAAATTCCTTCTGTAGCAGTTGCACTAGGTTTACCTTTATTTTAGGTTCTCTTCACAGGTACAACCGATGCTGAAATACAGATTTCTTTAAAGTAAAAGGTGTTGGAAAATGGCATCTAACGATACTTCCAACAGCACTGAGCTACATAATTTCTATGGATCCAGGCAGCATTTGGTACTGGACCTTACGCAGGGGATCCTGAGTCATTTGAGGTCTTCTACCTCCTGGCAAGCGATCCCAGACATGTTGCAGCACTTATTACTGAGTTGCGATGGGGAGCTGGAGGCTGGCCCTTTTGCGGAACGAGAGGCGAAACCAATCTGTCCATCCCTCCTTTTGACCAAACAGCCATGACACCTCGGGAAGGGCTCTGCCAAATACAGCCACAAAGTGATACCTAAGGTTGCAACTCACTGTTTCGGGGTGTTAGTTCTTTTCCTCAAGTAGATGATCCTTAGACTATAAAAACCTACTGTTTGTACCAGCTAATGTAGGAAATCCTTTCGTTCAAGTCGCAGGTGCCTGTGCAGTAAAACTGAAAGTCTGGATCCAAACACAGGGGATGACTCACTTGGAAAGCTGTGACAGCCACACATAACAGCACTTGTAATAGCAGCCTCATTCTTTAAAATACCACATTTTACATGCAAAAATGAAAGAGGACTCTCCTTCATTTATGTTACTGAGCTCTATATTGACTGCTATTTTTTTCCTGCATAGTGAATTGTATGACTTTAAAATCTGAAGGTGAAAGAGTAAGAAGTCATCCCCTCCCTCTTGCTATGAATACATTTTGGATTAAGTGCAAATATAATTCTTACAGTACATGTGCATTTGGTCTGTAGTATGTTAATTATACCTCTGTACATCTGCCACCCAGTTTGCTCCCAATATAGCCACATAGCTCCGGTGGCTTTACACAACTGAAAGGAGAAAATAAATCATAGTCCTAATGAGAGTTCAAAACTCTGTCACAGAATTTGCTGGAAGAAATACGAAAATAATTCAAACTGGAACAACTCTGGAATAAAAGAGAATATTTCAGTATGTATTGAAACATGACCCAAAAATGCCAGTAAAGCACTCTGCTTTTTCTATTATTTGAACTGCTAGAAGTCTCTGTAATCTCTAGAGTAAAAGTAAGTTTTCACCCCTGTTAAATTCACAGCATGTGGATTTTCAGTGTGGTATATTTTATGTTACTGAACCTCAGTTTTTTTTAAATTGACGATTGTGTTTATGAAACACCAGAAATGATTCAAGAAGTGTTCAAAATACCAACATTTGTCCTTTAAAGATGAGGCCTCAAGGGAACTAATTAATCAATATTCAATCCTTCCAACCAAGATCTTATCACTTGGAGCATGTGTGTGTTCTAAGATATTAGCACAGGATGTTTGTTAATCCACTTGCTTCAGGAGAATACAGAGATGGGAAAAAATGAAAGAGGGTTTTCTGTGTAAAAAGTGAGAGAGAAAAACTGGCAATGCACATCACAAAATTGGATTTTTGCTGCATTTGTTTGCTTATTCTGAGAGTCTGGGTTAATATTAATTGATTAAAAATAAACACACAAGTGCAGAAGCTCCATTTTCCAATTGGTATTGTAAGGAAGAGGATTGTCCTACATACGTAAAGTAACCCTGGAAATAAGAGCTGTATTAGCATCTCTACTCATGACTTTCTGAACATTGCATGATGAATGGCTGTTTGGGGAATCACTCCCAGCTGTTTGTTTGGTTTTTCGGGGAGATAGAAGGCGTGTTTGACACTGCTGTGTTATCTCCGCAGCATAGCTGCAAAGCAATTCAAAGAAGCCAGGTAAATTAAATTTCGAAAGATAGCACATCCTCCATGTGACACACAGAAGAAAAGTCACGTTTCATCTTTGAGTTAGCTTATGAAAACTATCTTTTAGTTATAATAAATAAGGCTTTTTAACTGCAGAAACACGACAAGTAAGCAGAGGAGGCCACAGTGCCTTCTTAACGGTTTATAAAACCCTACAAGAATGAGCTTTGAAGTATTGGCTTGGGTTTCAGTTCTTCTGTCATATGTGACGTATGTGCAACGGGTCATTTATGGTCATGCAAACCAGGTAAGAAATACTACAGCTTAACCCTGACCTCAAGGAAAGAAACAGTTAAAGAAAGTATGTGTGCCCGGTAATGTCCCTACAGTAAGCCAAATAACCATATCAAAAATTATCACAGAATGGCCAAGTCCTCATTCTTCCTAAAATAAGTACTATTGGTTCACTGGTAATTTCAAATTACTGATCCGACACAAACTTGATAACAATAAAAAAGCCCACAGTTCTCTGTACAAGGTATCCAGTTAATGTTACGTTTTCTGTCACTCACTGAAACAGAGCGGCTTACTTTTGCACAGATAAGCAGCAGTTTCAGGTGCACAAACAGCAACACAACAATCTGAAAGGAGCCTTTTTCCCAAAGGGGTAGAAGCCAATATGCTTTGGACAAGGTCAATATATCCTTTCCAAGCTATTTTCCTTTTCAAAAGAGTTTCGGTTATGTCTTGAGATTATTGCAAAGAAAAGCGGGACAGATTCCAAAAGCTTTCAGAAACTGGGAGTTTAAGAAATATAATCAACATATACGTTGTTTGATGTTCATATAATAAAATCTTGGAGTGCACAACAGAAACTCACACTCCAAAAATCAACAAGAGATCTTCAAATATAATGCCAAGAACTTGAAATCCATCCATTGCTTAGGTATAGTCACAGCCAGTGTTTTAGAGAACAAAAGCAACTACCCAAAGCCAGCTGTGTACATGTTTTTATCTCTAAAACAGCTGTTGCATTTGACTATGCCACTAAGAGAGGAGTCTCCTCCTCTCCCACTGGCCACTATATTAAGTAGCTTGCTGTAATTGCGGCATAGCACTTGGCAGTTGCAGGCATGGTAACAGTTAGCGTTAATAAAAGTAGAAACTGTTCTCACAGTTGCATGTCTCACAGTCGCATGTGTGAAACATATCACATTTAGTGCAGGCAAACTGGACATCTACAGTACAGACGACTGCAGGCTGGGACAGAACAAGTATGTTCAGCTCAGTGTGTATCCATGTGACCGCGTACAGCTTCAAAGCTAAGTAGTTATGTAGCAAGAAAACATACAAATATGATGATTACTGAAATCTCTAATTATATATTTCGTGTTCTTTCAGAGCTCAATGTTGCACTGATAAAAATTAATGACTTTGAGGGGCTGTTTTAATTTAAACACGAATGTCTTACTGCATGAAAAATAATGTGGCTGTATCCATGTTTAGATATATTTTTCCTTATACCTTCCTCCGTAGGGAGGGAATGTGTCAGAGCAGACAGCATATAGCTCTATCTGTACCTGTCTATTCCCAAAATATCACAACAAATATTTAAGGATCTTTTCGAGTGACAGAAGTAAAGGTCAGGGTCATAGCAAAGGGCAGTTTGTGGAGGAGGGGATTAGCATTTCTCTAAGTGATTTCTTCTTCCATCTATTTTTTTATATCCTCCATAAACAGACCTCTCTAATTTCAAACACATTTTTTGAATTCTAAAGAGAAGTCAGTTCTAAAAAGGTATCGTCCAAAATAAATGTTTTTCTTGGCTCACACATCAGCTATCCTATCTTTTCTTTTCTAGTACAGATACGGGTGGGAGAAGGCATATGTGTGTGTATATTCTGGATATACACAAATATCAGTGTGGCCTCTATTTAGCATTAGGTACTCACACACTACGTATGCAAAGGTACTGACTAGAGAGCTTTGCCACTAAGATTTTTTTTCTTCTCTATTTCATTGAAAAATAATTATTTAATAGATCAATTAGATTAGCATTTATCTGTTTTATCTGGCTAGTAGGATAATGCCAGAAGAAAGTTCCAGATGCCCAGCTCCTTTACAAAACAGATCTTTATTTTGCATATCCAAATAGAGGGCAATTCTCCAGCATCCCACACACACACTGAATTCTCCTCTTTAAGCAGCTGTAAACTGTGTGCTAGGTCATCTCTGAATTCATACAGACTGCATTCACTTTTCACTTATTTTTAAAGATTGCTTTTAGATTAGAAATTAGCAAATGGCTTTGTGGAAGGGTGACCCCTCCACTGCCACCCTCTGCCTTGTCACCACTCAGCAATAAACAGCTGCTTCTAAAAGCAAACTAAACACGATGTTTCCTGAAAATTGTAATATAAAGTGCTCATTTCAATTTTTCTTCCTGCTTGTGTTTTGGCAAGCAGTTTTCCAGGTTTCAGATGAAATTCCTCAGTAAATGGTTTTCTCTCTCAAAATGTGTGGCCAAAAAGCATATAGAACCCGATTCTCAATAGCTTTTCAGTTCAGGTCCTCACCTACCATTTTGCAAAATGAAGACAGACAAGGAAAACAGAACCACTGATCTGACAGCAAATCACAGCCATCTAATACAGGTATAATTTATTCCCATTCAAGCTGCTGCAGATGGCACCAAATTCTTCTCTCGCTACATATGATACATGGCTCAGTAAAGGAACTTGACCTCTCTCCAGCCTACAGAAAGAAAGGAAGATGCCAGGCCTGAGTGTGTGAGAGGCAGAAAGACTATAGGGTTTTCATGCTTACAAGCTAGCGAATTCAACTAGAAGAGGAAGAAAAGAACTCTATTTAGGGATAAAGAAAGTGATTTTATATACTTGCTTCAGTGTGGGTTTTGCACAACCTGTCAGAAGGCACGGATGAATTTTACCATTGGTCTCGCTGCTTCTGTACTTCAGACAGCCATTTGCCTAGTAGGAAACTTGCCCTGCTCTAGTCTTCTTCGCTTGGGCCTCACTGTAATACATTGTATTTTTTTAAAATTACATTAATATGAAATAGCTGATTAAATTGGGTGGTAAAATAGAAAACTGATGATCGAACTCCAAGGAAGTGATGAAAGAAGAAAAATGTTTTGGGGTTTTGTGAGACGCAGAGAGAGAGGGAGCAAGCATGTGTGTATTCATGCATGGGAAAGTCGTCAGGCTTAGCGAACAACTGACTGAGTGGAGACCAATACGTCCTGACTTGAGACCTTGAAGCATAAGGGGGAGAGGGGGGCGTACTTGTATCATTAGTGAAAATGGCTGTGTTGTTACTAATTCAGATGCACTTTCATTACTATGTATTCACCTATCTCTAGCTTTCAGTAAGATAATAAAATGGATGAGTCTATGACTCCTGCATTTATTTTTCCCCTTAGTAGACCATTCTCACTTCTGCTTCAGATCATCAGATTTTATAGGTTTTACTAGTGGTGGGATGAATTGAAATCAGCTCCATTAAAAACAGATGACTCACTAGGGAACGGACCGAGTGATTAAAAAAACGGGTTGCCAGAGTTCACCTGGAGTTTGGCTCAGATCATCCCCAAGTCTTGGGAGGCTGCATAAAGTAGTGGGGAGGCAGAAGTACACTAGGTGCGACCAACTGCCAGGGCCTGAGGTGGCTGCATGCCGCAGCACTGGCCACAAGTGCCCCAGTGGCCATGGCTTACGTACCAACAGCTGCGATTCAGACCCCATCCCTGCCTGGTGCTCCTCAGATGGCTCCGTGCATGCTGCATAAGAGATCTGGCAGTGTCAAGCCATGCCTAGAGCAGGAAGAGATGCCTGCTAGAGATGCCGAAGGAGAGAAGGAGGCTCCAGAAGTAGCAGACCTAGCCCAGCACTGGCTGTCAGCACGCTTGGGGCAGCAGTAACCCATCCACACCAAAGGCAACGGCGGGGTTGCTCCCCAAACCGGACACTGAAAGCACCCACGCCCC
>NW_010259141.1:19090-23733 GCF_000690775.1 Eurypyga helias
GCCTGCGAATGTTTTTGAGTGCTCTTAGAGGAATATTTCCTGCAGGCCTCCCCCACTTTTTTCTGACCATGCTGATCAGTGCTGAGTCCAAGAACAGCTCAAAACAGGACAGTGGAGGCACAGTCTGAGTGCAAGATCATTTTTCTCCACACCCGGATTGCACCTCTGACAAAGTGTGTAAATGTGCATAAAAAATGCCTAGACAGGAGATAAAGCCATGGAGTACATTGTCTTAAAATTAAGACATGCACAGAAACTTGGGAACTGTTTCCTGAGTTCAGGCAAAAAGGTAAGGATTCAGGACTTTCACTCACCATATAGCAAAGATGTACAAGAGTTTTTGGAGAGGACTAGGAGCGTAACTATAAAGAAGCAGAAGTCAGTTCTGGAAATTAGTTTCTGTGTTGTTTGGCTGGCTTTCAAATGATCTGATCATTTTTAATACTGTGGGCATTAAACTCTTCTGTTAATGATGTGTTAAGGCAGTCATGGATTTACCAGAGGTTCTAGGCAGGTCAAGGCTACATCTTCCCTGCTGGGCACACAAAGCCTTGGGTAGACATCATTTACGATGATTTAAATCAAGGGAAGCATAGTAACTGCTTTCTAGAGCTGGATGAATTATTAACATCAATTGTCCTTTTCTTGCACATGATTTTTGCCAGAAGGATGACTGCAGAAATGTTTCATTGCAAATTTTGCATAGCTTTTTCATCTTCAGTTGCCTTGGTGCACGAGCATATATTGATTGAGGTTATACTATTCTCTATGGCCAGGAGATGTAGCCAGAGACACTCTGACTCACTACTTCTTCAGGAGTGGCTTTTGTGGGTGTGGTTTTAGCCAACTGGCCAAATAAAGCCTAAAGCCTACTTGTTAGTCATAAATTTTGCTGTTCCACTGAAAGATAGGATGGGTTTGGACTTTGGAGCCTGCAACACCACCAGCAATACTTTATTAAAGGCAATAATATTGCTGTATTGCTTCTCAAACACCTTAGGGAAAAAAAAAAAAACACAAACACCAGTAAATTATCCACAAAGATGAGATAACAAATCGCAGGCTATCAGTAATCCTCTACAGACATTGTTAGAGAATCACACGGATACACAGAATGAAAAGGCAAGATGGATTTACCTTTATTTGTCAAGTTCTTAGTAACTGTGAAGATGGTTTAATTGTAGGCTCAATCATGAAATCTGCCTATGCTAGTTCTGAGGTTAGCAGGATTTTTCGTCAGTTACCTTACAATACTAAGAGACAGATTCTTAATATCAGTAAACCTGCACCCCTTCTTAAAGAACGTGCCACCAGCATATATGGAAAGGCAGGGTTTTTCACATCCACATTTGCAGACTGGCATTTGGGAGAGCTGTGTCCTTGTCCCAGGCGTATTGCTGCTTTGCTGGGTAACCATGAAGTCATTCCCTTGTCTTCTACCACAGCTTCCCCCACAGAAAAATAAGAATAATAATGTCAGGCTTTTTTGGGAAGAAATTTGAAAACTGTGGGTGGAAAGCATTGTATAAGAACAGGGCATTAGTGGTAATTTATTTACTTATTGCTCAGTTGTGTGGATACTGGTCTACTTTTATCCACTGCTGCATCACAGCAGTGATCACAATAAACATTACACTCTTGGCATCCCAAGTACTTCTCTTGTGTTCACTGCCCAAACTCTTCTTCCAAGTTCCTCATCTCCTGCAGCTGACAGGTGGAAGATCCATCCCAGATCCCTGCCAGTTCTAGAGCTGGACCTGCCTGCGTAAATCCTGCATACCGCAGTCCCCCACCTCCTCTGGCCTGGATGACTCTCTTTCCCAGACTTCATTGTGTGACATGAGCATCTCACGAGGAGATCCACTCCCCTGTAGTACCACCTGGTAACGAGGGCAGCATCCCCAGTGCAACCCCTGCACCGTACTGGCTGAGGTAACAGCCTCTTCCTCACGCTTCCTCACTCTCTCTAGTGAGGGACTGCCACAGCTTGGTGAAGAAAAAAAAAAAAAAAACCAAACCAATAGCAAAGCACCGATGCGTTTTCTTGTCTGGAAGCACAACATCTGATAAGGATGTGCATGACTTCAAGCTGTTGACAGCAAATTGGATGAATGCTGGTTTGCACAGATGTCCATGCAAGCAGACACTGTATCAGACTTGGTTCCCTGCCCCATGAGGAAATATTTTTGAAAGAAGGAGCACTCTCAAATACAGTAAGATTCACAGCCATCACTGAATTAAAGAGGCTTGTTTGCGTATCTGGATAAAGTTACATGTGTGTGATGGGGCGCAGCCCTCCCAAAGATGACTGCTTCATCAACTTTGTGAGAAACCTTGCGATTTTAGGATAAAGCCAATCTGTCTTAGCTGAAAATCCAATTTAAATAATACACAAGATGAGGCCTTGAAATTGCCTCAGAAAATAATTCTTTGTGGGCTAAAAACCTATGTAATAATTAGTGACAGTTAAGTTTTTCACCAAGGTTTGGTCTCCCTTTTCAACTACTGCCATTCACAAAATGCAGTTCAGTCACTAACAATGGAAGATTAATAAAAGTTCTGATCTAGAAATGAAATCTTACATTATGTCTTTATTAATTCCCAAGCCACTTCCTTCCCCTGCTTTTTATCTTAATCTTTTTTCATCCCTACATCACCACTGCCTCCAGAACTGCCAGTTTACTAAGTCAGTATTTACATTTTTTTGATTCATAATACATCACCACAACAGACTTATTCTTGGTGGTAGGTCTGTGCTGCCCTCCTGCCTATTTTATTTTTTTTTTTAATCAAAACAATTCTTTACCATAGCAACTTTTCTTGGCTACCTACTCATTACAATAACTTGCGAGCAGCAAACACTTGACAACACTGATCAGACCACACTGTCCTCGTGCCAAATTGAAAGGCAACTCCTCCCTGGAACAGTAAATGCAGTCCCAAAGTTACAGGATTAAGCTGTTGCTCGTCTCTCAGAAAGCTCATATTCTTTACAAAGTTATTGAACACTAAGAAACTGGCTGTGCCAAAACTTTCGGAACTGTAGAAGTAACTCGAGGGAGCAACTCCTCCCTAAGTCTTTTAATTTATGATAGGAAGGGAAGAGCTATAAAGCTAACAAACTTTTTATAAAACTGGTAAAGGAAAAACGTGTTCAACTCCAATAAGTATCAGACGCGGAACAAAAGGTGCCAAAAGTCATGCTGAACCAACTTCTTCTAACAATACTTAAGTCACTGCCAGCTTGACATTAGATTTTTAAGAATATGTGTAAGTAAGAGCTAACTTTTTTAATAAGGGTTGCTATTTTACCTATCCAATCCTAACTTCCCAATTACACTTCATGTAAAAATATCGCAGTACTATATTTTCCTTCAAATGTTGCTACATAAATTTCTTCTGTGATTTAAAGCTATTTATCCTCCAACATTCTGATGAAGGAAATTATTTCAAATTTAGCACTTACATTTTCACACTGCAAAACTTTATCAAAGTTAAACTGCAAGAAAAGGGGCTTTGTCTGTTATTGAATGACTTGAAAATGCTTGAGAATTATTCATTGTATTTATCCTATCACACTAAGAAATAGCACTGAGAGTCCCAGTAAGCCATTTCATACTTCTAAATCAGCATGTACAAAAGAGTTTTCAAGTAGTTTTTTACTAAAACCCTAATATTTTCTGATTTATTTTTGGTCAAAAATGACATCATTAGTCTCTGATTACAAGCCATGAACTTGAAAAAGATTTTAATTGTAGTTGGTAGAGTTGGGTGAAGATAAAAAATGTCCAAGAACGTAGCATTTCAGCGAAGTCAAGAATTTGTGGAGGTTATTAAAAGTGGGAGATTTTGAAGCAGGAGCAGCTACAATCTAAGCATAATAAACAATATCACCACATAAATATTAAAGCATCCCATAAATTATATGGCCATAAAAAGTTGTAGGGGTTTTTTGTTGGTATATTCTCAGACATACCACTCATTCCCTAATCTACCTGAAAATTACCATGCTGTTACACTTCTTTCAAGTTTCAGTTCCTAGTCTTGTTGCCAGAGATTTACATGCAGAGATGAAGAATAAGGATGCAGCAGTGGTACAGATGTAGTCAACGGATATGGAGCAGTCATGTTCCTTCTTTATGGAACAATCTAGCTCTTACCTCTTAGGCCCACACCTGGAGTATTTGTTCTCTCCAAAGCCATGTGAAACAACAGCCGATTCATGTCTACTCCTGAAATAAGCCTTTCCATCTCTGCTCTTTCTTATTATTTACCAGCACATCTTTCTTGAGTCCCTTCCTTACCGAGCCCCAGACTTTGCTCTTTCCACCTGTTCATCACCTCAGCCAACAACTTTAGTTGCTCCATTAAACTTGTCAGGCTCCTCAGGCCTTACCTTCCCAATGCTTTTAAATGAGGCTCTCTCATATGGACTGTACCACCTGGTCCAGGCAAATTTCTGGTTTCAGCTTTACTTCCTTTGCTCAGACCCCCACCAGCATGTGTGAGAAAGTGTTTCTGCAGGGATTGTCCTAAAATTCTCTAGGTCTACCATAAAGATGACCTCTATTGGTTATTTTTCTTCTGAATCCATCTCTGCCACTCCGTTTGTATTACTAATGGGGGAGAGGGGGGCAGGGGGC
>NW_010259142.1:0-32341 GCF_000690775.1 Eurypyga helias
TCTCTAACCTCTCGGGTAACTTCTCGGGTAAAAGGTACAAGGAAGAATCAGAACTCAAAGTTCCTCAACCACCTACAGAAACTGCTGCAACCCAAAACAGAACTAGCATTCGCTTGACCCCACAACATCGTTAAACATGCGTGCCAGCCAGTCTGGATGCAACAGGCCTCCTCTACCTGCAAAGCTGACAAACAGTCCTCCTTGACAGACATCACTAGTGCAGAGGCACTGACTCACTACCCTTGTTAACCATCCAAACCAGCACTACCAATCTCCATTTACTTAACACAGTGACAAAAGGAAAACTCAAAGGCCTATTCTCTGATCATCTGAACAACTGCCTTTGTCATTTGAACACCACGTGCTCTGCTCTTTCTTCCCTGCCTGCTGGCTATACCGCCAACGAAGTGCCATACTAATTCAAGTTTTAGATTAAGGGGAAGAAAAAGGAAAAAAAAAAAAGGGGAGGGAAAAAAAAAAGAGACAGACTGCATACCATTTCCAAATCTTTGGAGTTTTCTTCAAATTAAAAAAGCACACCTTTTCTTTGAAAGATGCAAATTATTTTAGCCCCCCCAAAAAGTAACAAATTGTATATAGTGCATAAAAGAAATAAATACTATGTGGTTTTAACTCGTAAATAATCCATTTCACTTAAAAAAAAAATTAAAACCACCTTCAGAACAGCAGCAGCTTCCTTTTGGATAACTAGAAACTCTAAAACTGCAATGAACGTAGCTTTTTACTGCACACTTCATTTGACCACTCTGCAACAATAGCTTTAACCACTTCAAGGTTACTGTATGTGCAAGCTGTCAGAAAGCTTCAAAGAAACTGTGGCAGGAAAAAACCCTTGCCATGCTCATTTTTAGCTCTCTGGACAGCCCTAGCAGCACAGAAGAACCAAGAGAATCCCTACATCTGGAAAACTGCTAGCAACTTCTCACACCTGAACATAAAGGCAAAATGAGAAATACACACAAACCAATGACCACCATGGATGCAGTCAAACAGTATCTTTAGTCACACTTAAGACAAACAGCCCACCTCCAATTCCCAAATTACACCTGTGTAAACAAACTTTCAGAGGTGCATTACTGTTGAACGAAGCAAAACATCCCGTATTTAAGGATAAACAGCTCTGAAACTGAAGAGGTGTTCCAAGTTTTCCCATTATTTCTCACTAATGTAACGGACAAGTTACACCTCCTCTCCCTGCCCGCAGACATAAATAATTCGCATGGATAGGATGAAACAAAGAGAGAGGCCGATTTCTACCGACAGAGGTACACTTACTTTTCTAGCTCCTCCTGTGAATGTGCAAAGGTGCAGCTGGCCCCTCGGGGGCATCCTCCTCTCTGTTTCATATCTCGGCACATGTATGTCTTGTACTTGCTGTGCTGAGGAGGCTGACAAGGTTAAAGAAACCAGGTGAGATACCTGAACATAAGCGTTCTTAACCAGGAGCTGAACGTACCCTCTACGATTGTTGATAATTCTTTCAATCTAAATGTTCCCGAAGTACCTAATGTGAAAGAAGTGACTGGAGCAGCATCTGTGTTTGGTTCTTCAACAGTATGAATAGATTCAGGGGTTAATATTTTGACAACTAAGTCACTATCCGGTTTTTAAAACATTTCTATTCAAATTCCTTACCGGAATTCGATTGGAACACAGCTGTTGTGTTTCAGAAAACAGTTCAGTGAACAAAATTTATACAAGGTGAAAAAATAATCATGCTTAATCAGAAATTGCCAAACATTCATCAAGCTTTGTGGTAGATTGAAAATAAATGCAATTTGGTCTGTTACTTTTCCCTTTTTCTTTTTTAACTCAAAATGGCACCTGAGTATCCCTTTGATCTCTCCAAGAGTTGAATTTCATCAAGTCCCCTTTTACCTCCCTTTGGACTAATAATCTCTTAACTATATGTGATAATTACTTCTATCACTAGTTGAGGATGCAATCTTATTCCTACACAGATCAGCAGGGTATGGGTTGTCTCCTGTATTTTTAAGTTTCCCAAGAAACAAGGTCTTCCTGCAACCTTGCTGTCAGCACATATGCCCATTTCTCAGTCTCTCTAAACACATTTTGACAGAAGGCCAGAGGTGGTCTCAAAGACATTTAAGTTCCTACAGTTTTTACAGCAGAAAAAAATCAGAGGCAGAAATACCCTATCAGTGTTCCCACCAAGGGAAAGGTATGTAAAAGTCAACTCTTACTTTCCGAGAAACTCAGCCAAAAGATGTATACCTGTAAGAAGTCATCTTCCCCACCATGGTAGCAAAAAAAAGGATTTAAGCAGGGTGTACACGCACAGCTCTCTGCTGGCCTCTGCTGCCAGCCAGGAAAACTCTGCCCCATGCTCGGCAGATGTCCCCTTTCCCACTTGGGAGGCTTTGGGTTCCCTTCCAAGTGGCACAGCATGTACCAATTCTAGGCATCAGTCTCACCAGAACAAAAACCCTCAATGTTTTCCTTACCCCAGTTTCCACTTGTGTATTCCTACTGCTTTTCCTTTTGCTGCTAATAGTGCTCATTAGGCATCCCAACGAATGCAAAAAAGTAAAACAGCAGAAATAATTCACTCTGATTCGCGATTTTTTTTTTTTTTGGCAGAGATCATCTTTTCACTAGTTCAGCTCCCCGAACCAGCTCTCCAAGAGGATGAATGCCAAAGCAAGGGAGGGAATGTGAATGTATGACAGGCAGCTCTGTCTCAGCAGCAGCTAGCATTTACACCAACTTAGCTATACAACAAAATGAGATCAAAGGAACATGTGAGAAGATAACTAGGAGATAAGCCAATATATATATTTGGCAACATCATTTTGTTTCCAAAACAAAACATTTCACTTCAGGAACTTGGATTGCACCTTTACATTAATCCTTCCCAAATCTTTAAACTTTACACGCCATTAAAACAGGTATAAGAATAATTCCATTAAAACAGAGCCACCTGGCCAAAATGTGTCACATTTAAACCACCCCCCCAAAATTCCCACAGACCAGCTATTCAAGAGGGTTGTTCACTGATTTCTCTAAGCTTGCAGCTGGTTCCAACTGTTTTCATCCTAGTGAGCTGTGCAAATTAACGTAACAGGTACTGAAGGGGTAAGGGGGTGCTGGTTTGGGTTTTTTCCTTTCTTGTTTCTTTTTTGTTTAAATATGATGCAGCAGTGATAATTTTAATCAGCTCCTTGTCATATCAAAACTCTCCAGATTACGTCAGTAAACCTCCACTATTGGATATAGCCAACAAAATTTAGGGGTAAGCATTTCCTAAATGATTTAGCTTTTACCTGTTGCTGATCTGTTCCTTTCTTGCTGTGGTTCTGGATATAATCAACTAAACCATGAACCACAGTCCTCACTGCAACTAGTCCATTTTCCAGTTGTTCCCATGTTGGAGGTGGAGCATCTATTGCATTGACACCAAAGAGAGAATATAAAAAGAAAAAGAAAAGTCAGGAGGATTTTCCAAAACCAGTTACAAAGAAACCATCAGTATCATACAACTTCATAGACAGTCAGAAAGATTTTATTGGAAATGTGTCATTATATAAAAAACATTCAGCAGCTTAATTCAGGGATATGTACCACTTAAAGAATAAATCTACATATAGACTCAAGATTTGAACCACACAAAATATCAAATGAGCCAGCAAGACTATTATTAGCATGTCAAATTGTGTCAAATTTATTCATGTGAACAAATTAATTTTAGTTCTATAGGGGCACTTGTTCTTTCTAGCCCATTTACTTTCCTGATCTGTTCCAACAGAGACACTCCCACCGTGTGCCTGCATACTCTGCTACAAAACATGGGACCTCAAAGCACTTCACTAAACACCTTCCAAGTTCTTTAGCATAACTAAACTCTATTCCACTCACAAGGATTGAACTTTTCCAGAAAAACTTCAACGTACGTACAGAACAGCAGGGGAGCAACTCAGAATAGCAACACCAAGATCAGACTCAGCTACTGAAACTCAGTGAGGCTGCTAGTGATTCCACTTTCCATCTCAGTCTTTGGCTAACAAATATGCAGTACGCACACAGTTTTGTCCCTGACTTGTTACAGTATGAAAGACGTGTGAAGAAAGCACTACATCTCCTTTAACTGTAAAGTACAACTGGTCCTCATTTGGAAGGTACGTTTGTTTATTTACACAAACAGAAACTAAGAACTACAACTTTTCATCTCCTTAAGTCCTAGTTTAGGCCTTCACACTATTCTGAAATTAATATCGATTTTACAAATACTAATGGGTATAAAATAAAACTTTAAGACACTGCATTCTCCCTTCTGTCCCTTCCCTTCTCCCTCAGGTGGTCCATCCTCAGAGTGCTGCTGACTTTTTCAACCATTTCTACCTTCCTCTCCTCTGCCAACAGCTTATATTTTATTTCCCAGTTACATTCTTTTCAACTGACTTCCCTTTCCCAGACTGTTTTCACACCCTCACAGAATTACACATTAACAAGAAAAATACTAAATTCCCTAGGATAACAAATCTTTCTTGTTTAAACTGACTTTTAACCACCTTCTGCCTATTCAGTCTATCAAAATTCTACTTTGGATTCCAAAATGGTCTACACAGAGGATGCTTTATGATTTTAAGGTGTCTCTAAGAGTCGTCCAAGTGCAATGTCTGTGGGCTAGAGACCTCAGAACAAAAAACTAACACACACAATTTCAAGAACAAAGAAAGAGACATACAATTTATAGATAAGTTAATGGAAGTCCTTAATCTGTTAGGTGTTTTCTTGAAGACTCCTCCTGTTGTGCAAACAAATTGTTTGCTCTGGTAAAGAACTGGAGAGAAAGATATCTCAGAGCAGCAGTTAAGGCTCTTCATTAAGCACTGTGGTTCTATCAATCTTCCTGTTGTTTCCAAATCCAGTTTCCAATACCAGCATGTGTAGTAAAACAGGGAAAAGGAAGAAGCTAAGACTGCTGCACTCCCCCCATTTAGCATGGCCCAGTATCAAATGTTACACCACAGGATTGTGTGTATTCAGCATCCTCACCCATGCTCACCCAGTGCTGTCAAATGAGGAAGCCCTCTTCAGAGAGTGGTAAAATTATTCCTGCCATACTTCTGAATCTATTTTAGCTTCAGAATAGTGAAGTTAATCCTCACAGAGATTACTGCTGTTCCTAGGCTGGTTACAAATACTGCTCAAGAATGTTGTTTATGAGTTAGAGGATGTTTCCTTCCACTTGATGAACAGCTTTCAACCCTTTAACAGTGTTAAGCTCCTCTTGCTAAACAGCAAGTTAAAGGTTTTTATAAAACATCAGACTTACCTGGACTGGGATCAATATTTGCCAGGAGCTCTAGGTGAGGTCGAAGACGATTCAAGTTAGCTGGGTCTCCAGTCCTCTGAAGAGCGATAGTTAATTCCTGAACACTCTGTGCAAATGAGGCTGGGGTCTGCAACTTGAAAAAATTATAATCATTAACTTTCTACAGGCAAAGCAATCCTCGTGGTTTCTGAAGTTTGCTCCACAAGCTCACAAGAGCCATTTTCAAAACTGGCATAAAATGTGGATTATTTTTGGTCATTTATTTTTTTTTTGCACAGGCCCATTTCAGCACCTCCTATTAAATTCCTCCTTGGGCATTAAGAACACACATTTCCTTGACGTCGTGGGTTAAAATACTGTTCTAAACAGACGAAAGAGGCTGCTGTTATTTCCAGCAAGGCTATCTCTTTACTGTGCTGGCACCCAGAAAAAAAGTACAGAATATTAGAAAGCATTCATTTTTTTCTGCAGACATATCTCCATTCCCCAAACCAGCACATTCACACCCTGCTTTAAACTGAGTACAGCAAAGAGCAAGACACATCACACAACTTCAGTATTCAAAATCCTTTAATTCTACGTAGCTCCTTTGGGAGATGTCTGGCAGGACACTGGAAAAGGTGGGCAAATGCATAAATATACAGCAGACCAATCCTGAGGCTAATTCTCCTGCACAGCATCAAAAGCAACAGTTTCACAGCTTTTGTGCCCATTCACCAATCCCACCTAACTTAGGCACTTACATGTGAGCTCCCTAATTTAAAAGCCCATTTATACTATGTTCCCTCCAAACAAAGCAAAATCTGGGCTTTCCAGAGGTGAAGTAATTTTATTTAAGAAATGTGCTTCCAGCTCTCTTTCTTACTTCAGGTATAGACTAGGGGTCTGGTTTTCTTTCCACACTAGCTTCCTGTCTGGAAACATGAACCATTAACCTCTGACTACAACGGCAGTTACCAGCTGTGCTGCTAACCTTTGTGGCTTCCCATGTGCAGAAAGAGGTAAAGTAGAAAGACAGCAGGATGGCAGAGGGAGCAAGATTATGTTACAAATATATATTCCAATTATTTAGGCTATAGTGGGTTCTGAAATAACAGAGCAAATGACTAATGGGTGAGTAAACACAGGCCCAATTTGTAAATTCCTGTTACAAGTACTTAAATCTACTGCAGTTGCAAACAAGACTGGGCTGGTTTTAGGTGGCTTTACCTTGTCAATGATAGACTGCATGTGGGATTTGTGAGACTGGTCTCCGTATAACAGTGAGGACCACTGATCTGGTGCAATGCGTAAACCTGCTTCCATAGCAATTTGAACTATCTGGGAATCATGTTCCCTTCTCAGAGCTTCGTAAGTCCGAAATTCCTCCTTCAGTTGCATCAGGGAGGAATCCTCATCTCGCTTTGTCACCTAGTGGGGAGAAACAAGCCAAATACAGTTAAGTAGGATAAGCCAGAGATTATGTAAAGCCCAAGGGAACTGAAATCTTCAGCCAACAACGGAGTTCCTCCTCCCACACTAAACTGAATTACGATACTATGCAGTGAACTCTAGTTCCTACTAGAGTAACACACTCTTTATAAAGTGGAACCACTATGAAATGGATACCAAACAAATAACTCTGGCCCAGATACTGGAGGAAGTGTCACACTTCCTGAACAACCTGACAGCATCCACACCCTGCTTCTCCAGTCAAGATATTTTGTTTGTATTGCAGAATTTTGTTGAAGTGTACAATTAGCAGCAACGAAGCACTATTCTCCTCATTTAACAAAAGTGGGTAACATTTAAGTTGAGCACCTGGGAATGGAGCATTAAATACTGCCAAATCCAATGAGCAGCTTAAGTTTTCTTTTTACAACTCAGATATCAAACAGCCTCATATTTCCATGTTTCTAACCACACCACCACTCAATTAACAGAACTGGGGATTTTCCAGCTTTAAGCCTCTTATACTGGCTTACATACAAGCTTTGTTACTGTGCATTTGTTAAAGCTGGACAGTCAAAACTTAGCTTTACAGCTTAAAGTGGCAATTTCAGCCTATACTGCCACCACAGCTGTAGAAAGAACTCTCCAAACACACTTGGAACTTAATGAGAATGCTTTCTCATTTTTAGAAATATACCCATATTTTTAGGCACATTTAATGTTGTAGGACAATGAAGACTGAAAATTAAAACCAATGGTTTTCATAGCATTATGAACTCTACAAGCATAATCTTCTTCATACCTTGAAGCATGAGGCTCTGTACAGCAGCTGGACAACATGCCCAATGCTAGTTTTGGAAGCCTGAGGAAATCGTGGCTCCAGCCTCTGAACCACAAAGAGAACCAAGACTTTTCGTGACAAAGCAGATCCATCTTCCAGAGCCAGCAGAACCAGCTTTAAAGCCTCCTCTTGCATTGCTGGTGGGGGATAAATGCAAGGAAAATAGGACTTATTAAAATTTTTTAATTATTTGTTCTATTTTGGGTATCAGATTCTAGGAAGACTTCTTTGTTCCTGTCTATACCTCCTGATTATTAATATAAGAGTTTTCAAAGTGTATTCCTCTTCAAAGAACAGCAAGCGAGAAACTACCTCCATTTTATCTTATCACAAGAACAAAAGGGCACATATTAGTCTGAATGTTATAGAAGACTTTCAGAAGCACTAGAAATGTGAGAAAGTCCGTGACAGCAGCCCAACAGATGTATCATTAATTCTGCAGACCTACTATTAAGAAATTAAATCCCTGCCTAATGAAATCACTCAGACAATTTGACAATCCATTTATCAATCCTCCTGAATTGCTTCTAGTACAGAAGTAGTACCGTGATGTTACCTACCTGGTCCAAGGAACTGGCACCCTCTGGCTCTCACTGCAGCCCAGAGGTTTGAAGAGAGCTGCTGAGGATTTTGATGCTGAAGAATGAGCTCTGTGACTGTCCTTTCACCAAGCGACCGTGCAGCACGCATGGCTCTGATCCGCCCTTCTTCCTCCACTAGCTGGCAGTGAACTAATGTCACAAGTTTCCTTTGCATGGGACGACTTAGTACGCTCTGAGTAGTACTGTTAAGACCCACACCTTCAAAACAAAATGAAGCAGGAAAAAAAATAAACTACCTCACATCTCCTCTTTTACAGTACTTTTACAGTTGAAGGCTTGCACAAGTGCAAACCTAGTTCCCCTGATGTCCACTTTGCTGAACAGAACATTAGAGAAGGTATATCAGAAGTTCATTTTTGTCAGCTTTACTAAGCTTTAAAAGCAAACACTTCTGGTGTCCCACAGGTTTAAGCCTTGAGACTGACTGACATGGCTCTCTAAGAACGTGGAACCTCTAATGAATTCTCTCTCCATGTTGGAAGCCTGTCTTGCACCCTCCCATATGGATTCCCAGGTAAGGGTAGGATCATAATGCAGTTCCTTTACGCATGGGCCTTCAGGGATCACTGCCGCCTTTGACCATTTGTCTGTTTTCACAAGACATTTGGGTTTTGGTCTGCATCAGGTATCTCCACTTCTTTGGCCCAGCCAAACTGAACTTACACGAGTTCAAAACTGATTGATGTTTAATTATGTGCAAAACCTGTGATTCACAAATGTGCTGAGAGCCACTTGAACCAGGTTAAAGAACAAGTGACTTGCTAGACATGGCTGCCATACTGAGTCTGTTCTACGGCACAGACCTTGTACATTGGGTCACTACTTGTGAGACCCCACCTGGAGTACTAAGTCCAGCTGTGGAAACCCTCAACATAAGAACAATACAGACCAGTTGGAGCAAGTCCAGAGGAGGCCACGGAGACGCCCAGAGGACTGGAGCACCTCTGCTATGGGGACAGGCTGGGAGAGTTGGGCTCGTTCAGCCTGGAGAAGAGAAGGCTCCAGGGAGACCTTCTAGCACCTTCCAGTATCTGAGGGGGCTACAAGGAAGCTGGGGGGGGACTTTTTACAAGGGCCTATAGTGACAGCACAAGGGGTAACGGGTTTAAATTCAAAGTGGGTAGGTTTAGATTGGATATCAGGAAGAAGTTCTTCACGGAGAGGGTGGTGAGGTACTGCCACAGGTTGCCCAGAGAAGCTGTGGATGCCCCATCCCTGGAAGTGTTCAAGGCCAGGCTGGATGAGGCTCTGACCAACCTGGCCTAGTGGAAGGTGTCCCTGCCCATGGCAGGGGGGTTGAAACTGGGTGATCTTTCAGGTCCCTTCCAACCCAAACCATCCTGTGATTCTATGATACTACTCTGTGATATTATCACACTATAGTAGTAGGAAACGCTTGAGACAGCTTTTTGTAAAAATTGATTTTTTAAAACCTGATGCCCATGATGTTCATCTCTACTGCTTGAGTTGACAAATTTTTCCAAGTCCACCACATGTAATATAGATAAAATACACACTCTTCAGCTCAGTGCAGTTTGGTTAAATTAGAATTACTCAGATTGACCTAGCTCTTGTATAAGACATTTTATAGAGTATTACTTATTTCTCTTATATATTATATATGCAGTAACTTTGCTCTTTCAGTTTACTCCTCCTCCACAAACAAGCTGCATTACTACAGTTATCACAAAGCGTAACACAACTCAAAAAACCCAAACCCAAACAAAAACCCCGGAATTATCTATTTTTACTTGGCCTGCAGAGGTCAACTCAACTTACAAAGTTTGTCTCAACTTACTATACTGCAGCCAAATACCTCAGCCTTTTCTGAGTATTATGTCTGACATAAGGCCTTTAAATTACACACAGACAACACCCCCACAAAAACAATCCTAATGCTTAGGAAATTTGTTTCCATTTGTTTTTAAACTATGGTTATATCAATTTTTCAAACAAACTAATTGGATAGTTTGTTTTTAATCTTATTTGTTTCCAGCTCTCATTTTCAAAGAAAACAATGCAGGAATTACCTCTCGCGCTGCTGAGTGGTTTGAGGTACAATGCTAATTCTTCCACACATTTCTTGCCCTCCTCATAATGCTTGGTATCTTCAGCTCCACTACACAATGTAATTGGCTGCTGCTCAGGAACCTGAAAAGAGATGACATACACATCTATGATGAAGAAGCATAAATAAGTGGCAGTCATGCTTACAAACACCACATCAAGACTGTTAACATCAAGAAACTCCTGTTTTGTTCCCATTCTATGTTCCTTCTATATTAGTAAGCATTTTTTCAGCTTGTTTAGTGAATAAATAGCATTAAAAACACAGCAAAAACGAAGATGAAAATTAATTATAGTTAGCAGATTTCTTGTATTTAGTGGTTGACAGGAACTAGAAGGCTTACTCCATAACAAAAAAAATATTACAAGATAGATGGCATTTCTTGTAACTATAAAAGTTTGGCTGAAATAACACATACAGAGACATCCCCAAAGCTGGCAGGCCAAAACCAACTGCAAACCATGGTTTGTCTGGTAAGCACAGATTCGTACCTAGGGCCTCACAGCTCTACAATCATCCAGGAATAAGTGATCTGAGCTACCTGGATTAGTGGGAGAAAATATTTCACAGCAAATATACTAGGACACCCTTGGAACATATTCTGACTAGACCCAATTACCAAGCAGCAGTATCAAGTTATCCTACACAGCGCATACAAACACAACTTGCAAGTATTAATCTGACAACACAGGCCAGTTACAGTATTGGTTGTGGGTTGTTTGGTGTTGTGTTTTGGGTTTTTTAGTGGGTTTTTGTTGTCGTGTCATTTACTTCTTCACTCAGACATTCACCAGAAATCAGGATTTTTCAAAGGAATGTTGGACCCCACCCAAGTTATAATTTCAGTTTTGTTTTCCTCCAGTTCAATTCCTAAAAGTTTAAGCAAATTTCAGAAGACTAAACACAAGCACTTTTTGCATATGCTACTGAAGTGCAAGCAGATCTCAAACTTCTATTTCTAAATCCATCGATATCCCACTGGCAGTAACAGCACGCTAATCCCACATAGCTGCTTACAGGGACCAACCCAGGCCCCCAATCTAAAAGCACGAGCCATTAAATTCTTGACTTGAAGACAGCCACAAACAAACCTGCTAACTTTCATGTACAACCCAGCCACGTAAAGACTAAGACTATGATGGCAGCAGCAAATAAAAGCAGTGAATGTATATAAAAATATATATACATCCAGACACACGCGAATGGTTGCCATCACCAATGCGGACAGGAGCCTTCCTATGAATTTTAATAGCAAGCACCCTGCCTGTTTCGATCATCTGATCACACCTCTTCTACAGAATTAGGCAACTTTGTCCTGAGTTGGTCACTTGACAAACATTGCAAAATAAAAACTTCCTAGCTGCATAACTCCTGCTTTTACAGCAGGTGACAAAAAAATCTCCATGTGTAACATAGGCCACAATTAAGAGAGCTGATACCGCCCTAAAACTAACATCATTACAACAGCCACAAAGACACTTCCCTTTTTATTCCTGTTAAAGAGAAAAACAAAACCAAGTTTAATCCCATCAAGACAGCCAGGTTAGCCTGGATGCTTTTCACAGACTGCAGCTAATTTGTGAAGGTTTGGGGTTTTTTTGGCTTTGTTTAAATTTCAGGGATGGAGTAGCATTTGTTTGTGGTGTTTTGGGGGTTTTTTGGGGGGATGTGGGGGGTGGAATTTTTTTGCCGGTAAACAAGAAAGTTCTGAGCAAAATGAGATTTTGCAACTGTATTTTACAGTGGTCAGCCATAACTGTTGCAACAGCCTCAGCTGGACTGATTTCTTGGGATTTGGGAAACAAATATTAACACCTTCAATATTTGCTTTCATGTTAACAGACTACTCCACCTCCTTTTCAAAGTCACTGCCATTTTAGCAGTCTGCTTCTGTCTGGGAAGTTATACAAGCAGAACTGGCTCATTGATCAAACAACGTGCATCTCATGCATTTGTGCCGAGACAGAGACTACAGCGTCTCTGCCCTATGTAGTGCCGTAATGTATCTTGTGCAAATTCCTATTTACTCCTGCAAGCATTCAGTCTGGCACCGGCAACAACCTGAAATACAACCACAGCGTCTCAACACCCAGCAGACAAAGAAGGCTTGGAACAGCCGTCGGACAGGAAGCCCCGGATTTCATTTTTTCAGCCCTGGATTTCAATCCTGAATTAAGGTAGGTTTAGCACACACTGACAGCAGTGGTTTGGAATGCCATACACAGCACAACTCCACCAGAGAGACACAAGGACTGTCTAGGCAACTGAAAGCTGCTCCCTCCCCCAGGAAAAAGCTGGCATAGAAAAACTTCCAAGATTTAATCAAGCTATTCAACACCATCTATCTGCACATCATTCCCATTTCTTCTCTTTGCAAGGGAAGCTGCAGTGTAAAAATCAAAAAGCTGCACACTACTGTTTGCAAAATGAGCCTTAAAGATGCAAATTTAACTTTCATCCTGAACCAGAGCAGGTGTAGTACTACACAATAAAACAAGATGCTCATGTTGTGGTTTCGGGATTCTTCAGGAGAACAAATGTATTTCTCTGCACACACACCTCATCTGCAGTCATGGGATGCATCTCTCAGTAAAACTAACCAATAAGTTGCCCTTTTTGCTGGTTCTACTATATGCACTTCCAAGACTTATTTTAATACTTTGGGGTTAGAAAGATAAGAACAGCATCTACTAAGAGAAAAACGGTAAAGACATGATTCGTAAAAGTCACAGCAGCTCTGGATTTTAATTTTGTCCCTAAATCTGTTGTTTAGGGACAATGGAGAAATAATTCAACTTCAATGCATTTTTGCTTCCCCTTTGCAAAATACCCTTTCAATAGCATGTAGGATGCTATAGTCACTTCTGTTTACAATGCCTCAAAATAGATGCCCTGCAGAGTGAGTTCATGAATGTAATTCTCATTCAATATTCCATTCTCTCAGACACTGCACCCTTAACAGAGGTTTCACTGCAACTATATTTACGTAACATAACAAACACCTCCCAAGCAGGGCTGTGTTGGTTTTAGTTGGGATACCACAGCACAGGGACTAGAACAAGACAGGGAAGATAACCTCAGACGTTTAATTACTTCAAAATTGTGATCATTCTGCGTGCATCTGCCATGGCAATGACTGTAAGCACCTTGGCAGTGGAATGTCGCCCATCAGCATGGCCACCTGTAGCTGCAGGAAGAGGCAGGCTATGAAGGCATGAGGAAGGGGACTGGAAATGCATGCTAAAGCATCATCTCATACCAGGCAGTGATTCTGAATTGGTGATTTAAGTGTAACCTGATGAAGGATGTCAGCTGAAGTTGTCACTAATTACCATGAGACATCTAATTGCACAGCATGAAGACATACTCAACAGAGCAAACCCCTTTTTGTCTGGTATGAAAACTGTTTTCCCTGGTATTTTTCTTCCACTCTGAGAACAAATTATTTGCTTTCTACCAAAAACCACACAAACAAAACCCAAAGCCTACTGTCTTCAGTTTCTCAAGAATCTGCACTAGGGACAACTTCTTCACAGATAATTCCACTTTTGTGGCATCTCATTTCACCAAAAGTTGCAATACAACGTTATCAAACATGCTGCCAATACCTCTGCAACTGCAGACTTCCCCTTTTGAAAGGGCTGTGAGTTAAGGTCACTCCACCCATTCTCTCCTCAGATACATGATTCCGTTGCCTCATGCCTAGAACTGTATTTATCGTGTCCAGCAGGAGACTATGAAACAAATTAAAGCACCACAGGAATTTTTGCCACCTAATGTCACTTGTCTGGAACGTGCACACTGCTGTTTCATGTGTTAGAAAAAACAGGACGGAAGAAACTAGATGACAGATCCATGATTATGCACCTTCAAAACACTGGCCTGACAAATGTTTATAATAGTTGCATATAGTGAGTAATAAGTATGTGGGCGCATGACTAGTTGTAATTCAAAACCTCATTCCCACAGAAACTGGCTTAAGGGATTTCTTCACACAAAGTCTAAAAAGCAAAGTATCCCATGAACAACTTTTTGATTTGTGTTTAAGGCCACTGTACCTCCCTTCCCTCACAGTATGCTTAGCTCCTGCTTAAACATTCAGCTCCTTCCAGCTCTCCCAGAAACTATAATTCTTATCCTCCCCTTAAAATCCCATCGCGTGTCATTCCTCCCTCACCCACTATCGTCTTATGTGGCTTAACTCATCTACACGTGGGCTGAATTGCCCCACCACTGCCTTCAAGAATAGGCCCTGCAACGACTGCTGATGTGTGCCATGCTACAGGAGGGGGAGCAGAAACTTGACTCTGCAACAGTGGATTTTCACATCAAGGGTGGCTATAACCTGGGCAACCAGTTTCATTTTTGGAAAGGGGTGGGTAGAGAGAAGACTGAGAAAGAGCCTGTAATTCAAGGAAGAAACGACCTCTCCTCACCATTAAAGTGACAAACCTACACAGAGAGGTGTCAGAAAAATAGGTTACTGCTTCCCTGGGTGTGTGTGACAAATTCAGTACATTCTCCCCACCAGTACAGTGGTCCTGCTTATTTCACCTATTGTGCCTGTGTGAGAGCCAACCAGCAAGACTTGTCCTGGAATCCTGTCACTGCTGCCAGCCAGAGCAAAATAAGTTTGTTTCAAACTGCCTGGTCTCCTCCTCTGCCTCCAGCAAAAAAAGTACTTAACACTTAGAAACATGTGAACTTCTCCGAAGCCTCCCCAAGGGAAAAGAACACACTGCTCCCCACCCCACCCCTTACCCCCAAGCTTTGTGTTGCACTGTATTTCCTTCTAAAAATAAAACCTTATTTTTAAATTATAAATTCCAAAAGACAAGTATTACACATCTCTGTGGACTCAAGTTAAGTTGTACAGGGAACATTAACACCATCCTGAAACTAAACCAGTGGCACAAGAAAATGGGCTTCGTTTCACTGCAGCTGACACTAATGCTTTGGAAGCTGGCTGCAGATTTTTGTTGGTATGTACTGAAGAGAGCCCACCTTCTTAACAGGACAGAGTTCCAAATTACTGTAGTTTCTCTAAAGTACTTCTTTTTTTTGTCCTTAACCAAGGCTTTTTCAGTAAAAAGGTTCAAAAGAATAGCCTCAGAGAGAGACTAGTGGAAGTCAGCAACTGTTTCCCTGTCCTTCTCAGCAAAGGAGTGTACTCACTTTCTAGTACAGCATAGCATGGGAAACACACTCTAACAGGTGCCAGGAAGGGAAAGAAGAGAAAGGAGAGTGAGTTACACCGAATGGTGATTTCATTCACGCACTCAGTGAAATTAGGAACTGGGGAGAAGTGTTGCAAATATCTCCTGAGGTAAAAGTTTGTCTGTCAGTAATAAAACCCAGTTAAGGTCACCAACTAGGTACCAAAACGCAGCAAGCATTGCAGGAATGAGTGGCAAGTGAGAAGGAAGGGAATACTGTCTCTTTTGGTGGCATCTGCAGCTTTAACATCACCATGAAACAAGGTCCTTTGAATTCGGATCACAAAAATTTAAGATACAGAAAGGAGCACAAGTAGTATGTTACTAGTTCAAAGTCTGAACCTAGAGTTCAGAGAGCACTCAAGACAAATACAGTACTATCATAACGCCACTCTTTCTTCTTCATAGCTCACGCACATACGGAGGAAACTCCAGCTGGCTAACCAGCAAAAACAGACTAAAATTCTGGTTACCTGTAACAGAGCCAGGGTGATTTTCCATCTCATTCCAGATCATCTTGCTTTTAAAGATCAAGTTGAAGCTATCACATAGCTTTTTACAAAGCATAAAAATTGCACCCAAAGCAACCCAAAACACACAGAAGGAAAAAGACATTTATGATAAATGTGGACATTTGGATACAGCTGGAACTGTTCTAGAAACTCCAGAGAGAAAGGAAAAAAAGGAAGAAAGAGAATTACAATATTTATGGCATCACCCACAGATTTCACACTGCTTGGAAGCTCTTCAAAGATGGCAGCATATACATATCTCAGGAATGGAAGCAGAGTCTCATTGCTCTCTCCTGCAGAGCGGGATGAGTCACATAGCTCAGCCAGAAACACAATTCAATTTTTCAACTTCTGAATTAACTTATATGCCACAAACCACAGAAGAACAATATTACCCACATTACTTGATAAACGAAACAAAAAAAGTAGGAGCAAACCCACGTCTGGATCTCTATGTCACAGTACCTAATGAAAAATCCATAAGAACATCTGTCTTTCCTCCACAACACAGCTCTTCTCCCTAAGCTATGATTCTCACTGAGTTTTCTGCTGCCGCCAACTCAGCTGAGCCCAGACATGGAAGCAGAACAAAACAATAACCGTGCTATGGTCATTGCATCCTATCTACATTTTTATTCCTCACCTGTAAGTTAGACATGATTGTCTCTCCTCTCCCCAAGTCTACAATACTTAACTACCTTGGGAGGTATAGGGCACAGGAAGCTTCCAGCGATCTAACCATTATGACCTTATGTCAGTTTAAGTCTGTGCTGCAGATGAACAGGGCAATCCTGCCTTCCACATATCCCCACCCCTTTCCTCGGCTGCCATCAGGACCAGTGCTGCTGGACTACTCATGTCCACCAGATCACTGGTTCAGCTGATCTCATGAGTACCTGTTTCAATGGAAAAGGGAATCTCAGGCAGACTTCCCTCCTTCACCTATACGGATGTAGATGAACATGTCAGCTTAGGAAAACTGCATTTCCAGAGCACAGTTTGAAATTAAACATAATGCACTTATCAAGGCTGCTACCAGATGCGTCTGTCTTCCCTTACGATCTCCCCTCTTGCTTTTGGGACATCCAATCACAAGACCACAGGGTGAGTCAGGTAAAGTAACCTACAACAGAAGAAGGGCTTCCCACCAGATAAACTCACTGACCCAGTTCATCCTTTTGGCAGAGCATGTCTAGATACAAGTTAGGGGAGAAGGAAGGGAATAGAACCAACCCGTTCCGGTGACAGCTCACAGTTACACTAAGTTAGATGTAACCCAGAATCACAGTCAGCAACCAGCAGAATCATGATTTGGACTGCAGTTCCAGGCACCTCTACTAGAGCATGTCACCGGTCTCAAACCCATATTTGTCAGAGTCAGTCTACAAAAAGGAGAACACAGGAAGATTGAAAAAAAAAAAAATTAAAAAAAAAATCACAAGACACACTGATACCTGAGCACCCACGAGTTGCAGCAAGGCTGAGTTCACAGGAAGGAGTTCAATGTCTGTGTTGATAGTGGTCTGGTCAAAAGGGCATGCCTTACGGTGGAGCTTGTTGAGGCACATCTTGCAGACAGTGTGGCCACAACCCAAGCTGATGGGCTTCCGGATTGTTTCGTCGAAAGTCTGTGTGCAAATTGGGCAGGAGAGAAAATCCGTCCATTGTGGAGCTTGTACAGGCATTGCTTCAGGACTTAATTGACAAGACAAAAATCTAAAGCACAGATTCCACTGGAATCAAAATCGGAAAAAAGTCTGTTTGTTTTTAAATATCTTCTGTAAGTACAGACAGTCAGCACATAGTGTGAAACATAACCTAAAAGAAAACAGAAACAGAAAGTTAGCATTCTCCACTGGAACCAGCATGCGAAATCCTTTGTGCTAGGTAAATACCACTTCTAGGGGTATAGCTGAACTAGGAGTGCAGCTCTGACATTAAACAGAGGACCGAGTCATGACTTGCTTTAATTCCAGCTACTCTCTGGCATTGGAAAAGCCATTTCTGCTGTTATGCATCTTTTTAAAAAAAAAAAAAAATCAAGACAGCTATCTATCTTATTGAAGTTAAAAAATAATTAGCTTTTCGTTTCCATGTTCTCTTTTTTTCCTTTATAAACGAGCCAATTAACCTCAACTAAACCTGAATTAAAAAAAGATAATTCTTGAAGGACTGTTGTGCTTATTCCACTACATCCATTTCTTATGGTATTCATTGTAAGCTTTAAGTATTTTGCTTAGAGAAGACTTCATGCAAAACCTCTATCAGAAGCAAAGTTTCCAAGGTCAGTGTGCTTTGGACTGGCACACAATGACTCCGCAGAGACACCTGAGCTGCCACAGCCTCAAGAACAGACGGACGAATGGCTCGGTGTACAGTCAGACACCATCTGAATGCAATACAGCTCAGGCACAGCACTAGGTAACACTATCCACTGCACCACAGTGCCTTCACACAAGCCGATCTGTACAGAGCTACATGGTACCACACAGGCTTACTCAGTCACATCTCTGTTACGGTGGGAATCTCCATGCCCTGCTGGGTATAATTCAGCATTGACAACCTGCCCTCAGTCTGCTCAGCAAACAGCTCCATCCCTCAAAAGCAGGAAGAAAATTTCTAGAAGTCACCTTGGACTGGAAGAATGACACCTGATTCTCAAGGACTCTTTTCTAAACCTGATTTATTCATTGTCTACCTAGAGATTATATCGACAGAGAAAGTAAAATCTTTAATGCACTGAGAAATTACAGTGGAACACTACAATACAGTAGAACCTAGGGGGTCTTTATTACTTGGCACTTCTGAATCAAAATGCTAAGAGGATCAAATGTTAGTAATTATAAGGGAATGGAAAGCAAGACATTCACTTGGGGCAAAAACATTAAACAAAAGCAGAACTCCACATGTGAGGAGAAATATACGAGTAGATAGATTAAGTGACATGAAAAGAATCATTATCAAAAGGAAACCTGGCAAAAAAAACCCCAAACTTCTGATGTCTGGCTTATTTTATCTTCAGTGAAGTTACCATAAAACGGCACAGGTCACACAGATTTACTACCAAACAGATTCTTCTAAATCAAGCTGCAAAACAACAACAAAACCACCATCCCAACCACCCAAATGTAGTAGCTTTCCCACACACCACTGGCTTAGGTCTCATACCAAGGAGTGTGCACTTGATTGCTAATATCTGTTCAGCTGGAAAGTTCTTAGAAAAACAAAACAGCAACCTGTTATCAAGTCTTAGAGTAAAAACACACCTCAAAATTAAAATTAAAATCTTAGTTCTAAGTAGAGCCAAATATAGAAACTTCAAGTTAGGACTTGTTCAATTCAGAATCAAAGCATTTTAAAACATCAACAAAAACCTAATGATAAAACAGAGACTCTGAAAAGCCTCAGGCTTTTGTTCCAGAATTTAGTGCAAAGTTGTTCACAGTTAATATCATTTTGCCAAGGCAAACAATGGAGGAGTTTAGTTAAGCTTTTTGCCATGTTTTGTCAACAAAACATTAAATCTTAATTCCAAGGCTAATAAAAAAAAAAAACCAAACCCACTTCTCTCTTCAAAAGACTGGTACAATGCCACACAGCCACTGTTTACCAGACAACAAGGAATCAATACAAAATCAATACTACCGAGACAGGGTGGTACTGAGGAAGAGGCACTGTGTGTGGTTAACCCTAACACCACCACTGCACAACTAGATCATCCGCCAGGGTTGTTCAGGGTGTCCTGCCCCTCTCCCCCAAATGACCTCTTCAATAGCAAACCAATAATTCTTTTCATTTTGTCAAGCAAACAGTCAAATCATTCCCATTACTACTGTGACATCCCACTGGAAAATCTTTATACTTCTAAGTTATTTGATTGAGCTGACCACCTAAAGCATCCAGGAAATTTATTGGCAAGCCTTCCCACCTTCCCCCCCTCTCTGCCCCTTTTATATATTTTTAAGTAAACCTTGATATTAAATATCCCAGGAAGAATCATTCTTTGTAAACCTAAATCTGCAATAGACATTACCTTGCAACTCCACAAAAACCCCTCTGCAAGGAACCGTACGCAGCTAGATAATTGTAGTGTATGTATCACTGTGCTATGAAATACCAGCTGACCTTCAACATGTAAGAGCTGAATCATAGCGCCTCCTTTCTACCACACTGGAATTAAAATGCCCACCAACTATTCCCCACACTCATCTGCAATTCAGAAACAATTTGAACAGTCTATTTGAAACACTGATTATTAACCAAGCATTAAGGAAAAGACCAATTTCTTACTAAATGAGGAAATATAAACCCAGAAACTAACATGAAGCTATACCATCTATACTAAAAAGTAGATGTGGACATGGAGACTCCACCATCCCAGGCACTGAACAGGGGGAAAAAAGATAAAGGGGGGGGGGGGAAGAGTTCAACACAACTTTAACAGGATTTAACTAATTAAAAGAAAAAAAAGAGACATGTTGTTCCTACCTGTACCTCTGGCAACTCCAGACATCTGCCATAATTAAAATAGGTCCTATTTATTTACATCTCAACATTTGATAAGAGAAGTCTGGGGAGTCTGGAGAGGGAGGGAGTAACTAGCAGCATCCCTGATCCCTTATCAAGGCAGGTCTCAAAAGGCTGGAGAACAAAGGAAACAAAGCTTACACACAGCACAACTCTCAGAAGGGTCCCTAAGGAGCCCAAGCCTGGTGTCAAACTACCAGAATAGAAGGGCACATCACACATAAATGGAAAATCTATGGCCCTGACTGTGTAATCGCTACCGAGGCACGTTTCACCAGTGGGTGACAGCTCCCCTTACCAGCGACACGATTCTTTCCTTCCCTCATTTCAGACTGCAGCACCGGTGGACGCATACCGGTGCCTAAAGGCCAGAGAAAGGCATAGATAGCATGGACAATAGAAAATAAGGCTGGGAGAAACCTCAGGAAATTTCAGCACAGTAACTGCTGGAACAGATAGCTAACTGTTTTGACCAAGCCAACCTTTCCCCCCCAGGAGCAAAGAATAGCTGTTTGAGCAACAAACCCTGCTCTGCTAACAAATCTCCCAGGCAGATCAGTACACAACTGAGGAATTCCTCTGGTCCTGTCTAAGACAGGAATGACATCACAGGGACTGACAGCTCAAGAACTGCATGAATACAGGCTGGCACCAAACCAAGTATTGCTATCACTGCCACAGCTTGCCACATATACGGTCCAGTTTTCCTGCTGGATCTTCCATCTTCAGACAAGGAAGCAAGGTCAAGTACTGAGATACAACATAAACCTCTCCCAGACACAAAGCATACAGATGGGGTATGCATGTACGAACTGAAGCTGGGAAAGATGTGCATCTTTTTGTAAGGTTTATGACTTCCTATGGCCTTGGAAATACTGGAAACATTCTCGAACTTCAAAGAACTACTTTAAACAGGAGAGATTACAAATGGAAACACGACAGTTTCATTACCACAGACAGCTTCTGGAACCATCACCACTAGAAAGAGAGAACCTTGTACAGGAAAGGTAGAAAGAGCAAATTCACACTCCCATGGTGCAACATTTATTTTTTTAAGTGTTTCTCTCCAGCATTATGCCAGAGATGAGCAAATGCAAAGACTGCAAACATCAATAAAAGACGTACCTGTTTAAATAAAATCCCCCTCCCCATAAGGGTATGGCATTCTTAACCCACACTCTCATTCACTAGGCATTTCACACCTGTTAGCTTCCAGCCCTTTAAATATATATATACACACATTTCTTCATGCATAAGAAAAAGAATGATATGCCAAAACCCAAGAAAACAATAAACCAAAAAGGCACATCCACAGTATGGAAACTGGAGGACAAGAAGCTGTAATTAAGAACAAAGATCCACCAAGACACAGACCTTGAATGCTACATTGGGACCAGAGACATTTAGTTCCCTCCTCCTGATTAGCCCTGCATAATCTGTTTTTTATCCATAACTAGAGGAACCTGAAAAAAATTTATCCTTTTTTATGGGCCCTCCCCACCCCCAAAAAAATCCTTGAAATTCCATCCTTCAACCCAGACTGGAAATGTCACGCTGTAATCAGATCAGTGACCCATCTCCTCTGGGATCCTGCCAGTGCTTCAGGGAAAGACAGGATCATTTTATAAACCACCAAGACAACCGCTCAGCGCTTCATCACATTCCTTACTCTGCCGTATTACAAGGCAGAGAGGTAACGGAGTCTCCTGCCCAAGCTGTGCTGTGTCCGTGATGACTGGAGCTTTCCACACGTAGCTAGGAAGCTTTGCAGATTCAACCCTAGGGAATAAGAAGTTTTTCAAACGCAGAACACTTAGTACCAATATCTACTGGCATCAAGTTTCATACATGATGACACACAGGAAAACTCTTCTGCTGTCAGTTAAAATTCATCTCACTCCGCGAGTCCTTGGGTGCAGGTACCAAGCACATACTGACATTCACAAACATGGTATTTGGACCTAACGTGCACTGGGCGCAGGCATATCATGTGCCACTTCATCACGCACAAGTTCGCACCGGTCTTTCCCAGCGGCAGCGCACAGTAAGTCATGTTACAGTTTAAGGCAGATGACTCAGCACACCTACGGGCACCCTCCGCTCAGCTTCTGCCGTTTCAGTACATACAGCTCTTAAGACCACGGCCTGCTCCTGTATTTTTACATCTCTCTATGGCATTTCACTCAGCTTTTCTTACCCAAGAAAGATCATAACCTTATTGACATTTGAACATCAAAATACTGAATAATAGTAATTTTTGTCTGCTTTTATCTTATTCCTGAAGCGGTTTCATTTTTGCTGAGTCTTACTCAGAAATAAAACGAGCAGAACTTCCTGTAAGTTAACAGCGAACATGTAAGTATGCCCACTGAGTGCAAAGCTTAACGCTAAAGCAGCTCCTCACTGCCAAAACAAACTCAGGCTTGCCAACCAATCTGCTCACGCTAATACAGCTCTTGGCTAATCTATAATTTAAACTAATAAAGAAAATACCATTTTATTAATTCTTTGAGAGACTCCTACTCCTTAGTAATAACACACACATATCTGAAAAGAGTAACCTAGCTGAAGATGCAGTTCTCTGTGAGACTGCTTCTGTGATACAAAAGAGTAACCTAGCCGAAGATGCAGTTCTCCTCTGTGAGACTGCTTCTGTGATACATTAACTGCTTACAAACCTGACACTCGAGATGAAAAATAAATCAACAACCTAAATGAAATTAACAGGTAATAGTAAACCAATTCCTAACTCATCAGGATTACCACAGTGCAATCCTACCCAACACACGGAACCCTCCACACTTGCCTACTGCCCAACAGACACCACCAATTTTCACCAGTGCTCCCCATGACCTAGTTAAGTAAGTTTTCCACTCCAGTGTGCTCTATGTAATGAACAGCATTTCTGAGAACGCTATCTTTCCTCTCTTTCCTGAAGAGAAGTGCAGGACTTAATACTTAAATAAAGTCCCGAGTTTAATTTTAGCAAAAAACCTGACCTGACAAGCCATGGGAAACCCTGACGGGCCAGAAGTAATGGGTTGTTTATGGAGACTCAACATTTTGTTCTCAAAAGGCACTGCGAAGCCACACACACAAACAACCCATACTGCTAACTTCACATAAAAGGATAAATCATGCTAGCTGTGTTTTCCGTATCTAGTTCCACAGAAAAAACTCTGGGGAAAAAAAAAAAAGCTGAAGAGAGAGAGAAATCCCATACCTGACCAGAGAACAGGTAGAAGGAAAAGCCTCTTACCTCCACCCAGGGAGCTCCATGAACACCACCGACACAATAAGTCCAGAACAGTATCTGCGATAGACTGAGATTCTTTTTCCCCTCCTGCTTGCGCTCAAACTTTGCTGTACACCGTCAACTGAGGGCAAGTGCTCCACTTCCTCATTCCAGCGCCAGGCGCATGCCTGCTCCCATGCACACTCCCAAGCCGCTGAACGCTTGCCAGAAGACAGAGCTCCGTAACAAAAGAAATTCCCGCCCAACAGCAAATCCTGGAAGTTTCTGTGTAACACATGTTCCCACCCTTCTTTCAAAGCTACATAAACACCAACAGGCTTCAGTGGCTGTGTAAGTCAGCTCCTTAAAGAAAGTCATGAACACCACCAAAATTCTGTCACTGAAGCCCAGTTAAAGTAGATTCAAGATTTGTTTTCTTTTATCCTCTACAGTTTTTATTTTGACTGAGAAAACAAAGGAAGAAGTTTATCCACTTTCATGTAAGTCTCTCATTTGGTAACTTAGGAAAACAGGGGCAGTTAAGGTCAAGATGTTATGCCTCACCTGAAACTTCCTGTCTTATAACACAATGGAAACAAAAACACCCCACCAACATCTCAACTCTACCACAGTACCTCCCCTACAGAGGATCTAAAAGCAATTTACAATGATTTAAGCTCCATAACATCCTGTGAAGCAAGAGCTAATGTCTTACTAGAGAACAGAACACTTTAGAATCAAGTTATCTAGTGCTTGGGGAGGGGGAAGTAAAAAAGGAATGAAACCAAATATATTGTTTTCTTGGCTTCTTATTCTCATTTAACACTCAATCACTAGTCTTGCACCATTAGGGTCATCAACATTAAAAGACATCATGTATGCAGAGGAAGCTTTAAGCTCTCTGCTCATACCTCCCAAAACATACAACCTGCACATGGCTCAAACAGTAGCTTTTCAGGGAAAATATACATGACTAAATTCACAGTTTCTGGTTGATATTATATATTTGTTACAGCTTATTTAGAAGAAATAGGAAGTGACCAACTCTTAATAGTAAATGGTTTCATGAGCTATTGAAAGCTTTTCTACCAATGATAATGACTCCCAAGCCCCCAGATGGTCACGTCTAGGGAGTTAACAGCAGACGAGCGTGTCTAGAACATGTTACCTTCATTTCAAATCTTGTCTTTCTCAATGCAAGAAAGTAACACAACGATTAAACATCAAGGAAGAACTCAACATTAACAGAGGAAAGGCGGAAGGTACTTGTATCCAACAGCTATCAGTCCTGCTCTGGAGGAAGAAAGCAAATCATTTGCTTATCACAAAAGCAGATGCATGTTTGAACAGTCCTGTCTGAGCACTCAAATGACCAAAAGTTCTGCAACAACCACAAATACGAAAACTAGAGCTAATGATCAAGCAACTAATGTGCCCCTAAAGAATGATATTCTCACATTACCAAGTCTGAAGCCTTTTCCAAGTAACTTGGGAAGAGAACAATTCCTTATCACCAGAATAAACAGGTTAAAACTTGGGTCCAGGAGGATCAGCCTCTCCTGTGATATTTTTCAGTCTTGTCTAATATAGTCTCTGTATCAAGTCTATGTTTTGATTTTTTGGTTTTGTTGTGTTTGCGTGTTTTTGGGTTTTTGTGTTTTTTTGTTGTTTTTTTTTTTTAACCCGAACTTGCAGATTTGATAGTGCTTCCCATTAGATCACCCATGGAAGAAGGCATAGTAAAGACAAACAGGGCAAGCTTGTAAGTCTTCAAATTTGAGAGTACAGACATACATTGCCCTGTGATGTCAGCAAGAGAAAGCACTACACATCCTTACTCATCCCTTGCTAAAATATTCCAGATGAATTGTTTGCATAGTTACTCCCTGATTGAAGCTAGCAATTTTAAATGTACGTCCTTAATAAACCCAGGCAGAAATGTGGGTGGACAGCAGTTACATAACCAATACCTCATTTTAACTGAAAAAGGACAAAAACTCAGCCACACAAACAAATCTAAAATAACAATCTAATAATTAGTAAACTTGAGAAAGCAATGGCAAGTGGGTAGTGATCTGCAAACACTTCAGCTGCACAAATACAGCTGAGAGAGCAGGAATCAGAGTCCTAACCTGCTAAAGCAAAACCTTTCTTTCTGTACACCTTTTAGTGATCTGAAGTATCCAAAGTATCACAGCAGTAGTAAGATTGGCATTTGCTAATGAGAAACCTACTAAAGATCAAAATCACTAAGGCCATTGTAATTTCTTTTAATAGAGGAAAAATCTAGTTACCTGACTACTACTGTAGGTGTTCAGTAGATGAAAAGCAAATTTAGGAAAGGAATGGGAAAAGATCTTGTAGCCATTGCAATGTCTTTAGCATTTCATGGACTAAATGGATGTGACTCATTTAGTTAAGGCCAAGCACAATTCAATGAAAGAGAAAGCATAAAGAAACAACAAAAAATTAGAAAGTGTTGCTTTCCACCCACTCTCAAGTAAGAGCTTATCTTCCATCCTGACTCAGCAGCTGTGCTTTGATGTCAGTGACACTACAGCTACATTAGCACTATCACTACAATGTGAAACGAATGAGACTGAGAAGGGGAGAATTAAATCTGACCAGAGAGACCGATCAAAAATTGTCCAAAAAGCTCCGCGGCCTCTAACCTGCAACAGGACCCCACACCACAGAGATTGTCAAAGCTGGATGATTTTGGGTGCTTTGTGTGTGTGCATGCATTTTTGTAGTGTACTGTGAAAATATCAGTGAAACTATTTCTTTGATAGACTAACAAGGCTAGAATTGCGTAAGTCTGAACTTTCCCCCACCTCCTTACCCTGATATTGAAGAGTTAGCATCACATTATTCACTCTCCCCAAAATGTTTTTGTTTTCAAGCTACTCAGTAGATTTAAAAAAAACCCCAAACCTCACTATGTCCAAAATTCCAGATGCAATAGTCATGAAATGCTGAAATACACTGTAAAAGCAGTATTAAATGAATAGACCTGCTTCTGCCAAGCATAGGAAAGAAGCAGCTTCTATTTCAATGAATCATTGAAAGTAAAATGTAAATGTAAAATCCCATTTTACACAGAAATTCACAAGCATTCAGAAAACAATATTTTAAGTGTCCATTTGAAATCTCTGTCTCAGAAACGCCTTTTTAGTGTGATTTTCCCCCCCCCCGCCCCCGCCCTCCCCAACCCCTTTTAATTTCGATTTGTGGGTAGTTTTTCTTGTCACTTAGTAGATGCTGCCCTCATTTTAGAAATAGATGTTAAACAGCTTCCTGATAATAACTGTTTACATAACAGTAGTCTCTAATAAAGCTTCAGTTATTCTATTTATCTTCAAAGCAAATTATTTTGGAAGACTATACTTAAATCAAAAAGCTCTTTTAATAAAAGCACAAAGTGATCCAAGAGCACTGAAAACAACTGATGAATTTTTAAACAAAACTACTGATGTAGTCACTTGTCTGCCTGTTTTTTAATTCATGCATTCATTTTAAACATTATAATCACAAGAATGTATACAAAACAGTCTCCAGCCTACAGTGATGATATTTTGAAAGGCAGTGGAATACCTTGTTTGCTGGCACATACATTTCCTCATATCAGGAATTCACAATGGCAAAGAAATTCTGAGCCTTATTGTCATTTATACGCTCTTACACCCTTCTCTCTCCAAGACTTTGAGACAGAACTATTAAACTATATCAGCTACAAGAATTCAGCTCCTCTACTTCAGGCACAAGATGCACATTTGAAAACAGTTGTCAAAACACTGTTCTGCTTACCACAACACTGCAGTCGTAACAACCACTTCCAAAAAGTGGTGGTAGTCAGACTGAGGAGTTTCTAATAGAAGATAATCTAGGTTTTTGCCATTACTCTCCCAGACCACAGTTTCAGTCCAGTTGCACTCATCCTGCCTACAACTAAAAAGAGAATTGCTAAGATAGTGAAAACACCCAAGCTGTACAAATCATAACCACTACCTACAAGCATCATACTCCAGACAAGATTTAACACCACAGCAACAGAATCTCAACTCTACTAAGACAGCAGATATTATAACCTGCATTGCTTACCACAAGGTAACGTCTATCCTTGTGAGGACTGAAACATCCAGACTCCAGCCTTACATTTTCATTCTACCACCAATGAATAGAGATAAGGAAACTTTACCTACCTAGCATTTTCAGTGCCATTTCATGTATGGCTTACAGTGAGGCAAGTCAAGATCATCATCTCTGAATACTCTCATGCCAGCTATAGATCTGACGTGTTACCTACACCAGGGACCTAAACTTGTCAAAAGCAACCCTTTCCTTCCCACATTAACTTTTAACAGGCTTCAAAAGCTGTTCTAAACCTGTTAAACAGTCAAGCAGGGGAAACAAGAGTGACAGAAGCACAGAGGGAAGAAACTTCAAGGCTCTCAACATCAGCAAAGATGCATCAAGCTTTTAGGGATAGTTTCAGGAGCAGCTTATTTGGGCACAACCTGAGCAACACAGATTAATCATGTCCCCATTAATGAAAGCCATCTCTGCAGTACTGGTTAAATTTTAACTACACATTTAAATGCTATTAAGCAACCTTAACAATGAGGATGACTAGACACTTTGGAATTATAAGGGTAGGTGAAATAGAATAAGGAACTCAAGCAGTAATAATCCATGGAATTGTTCATTTATGCTAAATCCACCCCAAAATCATCTGTGTTTCAAAAACAATGCCTCACAGCCAAATTTAACCAATATTTCTTGACAGCGCAAGACACAAATCCACTCAAAATCATCCTCTCAGCTCATCACTGAGCAACCTGCTGTCTAAAGAAGATGAAAGAATGCTGTATCAGTCGGTAACTCCAGATTTTCTTACTGGTTCAAGAGCAAAGAGTTGCAAACAAAGAAACAATCATGTAAATGCTACAACAGCTGATACAAAAATAGTTTACAGGGACCAAAAGAAGCCAGATATTGTCCTTTGGCTAGGTTAGTAGTAGCTTCACTGGTAATAACAACAGGAATTAAGACAAAGAACCTAAGTTTCACAGATGACTATTCTGCTTGTTTCCATGACACAGGCTGCCATTGTTTTAATAATGTAACCTAGTCTACACTAAAGCCCTAGAGTCATCCAAGGTTAAGAGGCAGCTTGTTGCAAAAATGGCACCGAGCCTGCCAAGTTTCAGCTCTTAGAAACAGTTGCATAGAAAAAAAAATTAGCTAGTCAACACACTTAGTCAAGATTTTCTCCGCACCTCTGAGCATAGTTTTGTTGTAAGAATCCGAACTATTCAGCACAAACCAAACTGCTCATCACTTTTATGTAGTGTTAAATTATCATTCACACAGGGCTTAAAGTCTTCAAACATCAGTGGGAGAGGTCACACATCTGTTGCTGAAAAGCAGGTTAATTCAGGTACTTCTGACTCAGAATGTAATTGAGCCTCACTTCCTTTAAATGCTACTGGCACCTGGTGATTCAATTTGTAGCAGGGCTAAAAAGAGCAGTTCCAGAGGCCAGGAATAGCCTGGATCAAGATACTCCTTTTGAATAAGACTTTTCATGTAACCTTCAATTATGGTGGGTGCACACAACTTGAATATTTTGCTGCTTGGGTGTTAGTCTCACCTTCCAGATTTATAAAAATAGCACCTTTTCTTTACAGCTTTACAAGATCATTAAAAACAGTATTCACAGTTTTAGTGAGTGGAAACAAAAGGCTCAAGTCTCAGGGTTTCCACTAAACACCTACTCTTAACCATTAACAAACATCTCAGAGCTTAACCACAAAAAAATGAAAGCTGCTGCCTTTTATATATATAAAGAGCAAACAATGCAAGACAGTAATGTGTAAGAGAAAAAATCCAAACCTCCAACATCCTATTGATCCTCTTATCAGTACTGGATTAAAGTTCTATTGGTTTCTGCCAGGAGCCTGAATTCGGGGGGGGGGGATGTGTGCAAAATTTCTCTTACATGCCCTTAATAGATATTTTGAATTATAACCCTAATTGTAAAAGTTTCAAGTTACAAAAATCTGAAAAATCATTCAAGAGGGCAAAATACATACTATTCCTGGAAAGGTACCTATTAAAAATCCTCTGCCAACTTTATGACTTTTGCTGCTCCTAACTTCTAAAAGCAGTTCTACACCAAACATGTAATTTTGTCTTTTTGAAGAAAGTTTTTATTTACTGCTTCCTTTTAATGAAACTTGTTCTAAGCAGAGCAGTCCATGAAGAACAATTTTCTCATTCTAACGTTTACAACATTAGATCTTAAAAGACGTATTCACCTCTGAAAACGTATTACAACATTGTTATAGCAGCAACTGGAATGATATAAAATAAAAATACATAGGATATCATCTCACAGACTCTTATTGACAGAGTTCTAGTATGAAAAAGTATATGGTTCTCCACTGCACACTGAATCAGTCTACCTTTTAAAAGCAAAAGGTAAACATCTGTTAATAAACCTCATTCACAGAAGATTAAATCTAAACTCATGGAAGACACTCAGAAAACAACAGTAGCTGTGCAGTCAAGCAACTTTGTACATTACTCGGGTGTTTTAACTTCCATTAACAATCTCCTTCCTGATGTGGTTATAGCCCACTAAGTACTTTTAATAGATACACCATCGCAGACTGCAAGCCTTTGCATCTTCACACACCCTGACTGCAATATTACCTACTACAGCACCTTAACAATAAATCTGATAAATGCTGTACAGTTACTGCACACATAGACAACAGAGAAAACTACTGTTTTTTAAGTTTCCTTCTTTCAAAGTCTTAAAATAGAATGCATGCACTTAGCTGCCAATAGCACCTCTGTTGCTGCAGACCAAGTCAGGGTGACAAGTAAGCCTGGTACAGGCAGTATTTGCATGACTTCATCATTTAAATTCCCTCTGCCTAAGACTGTGTAAGCTCCTGATCAAACAGCAGGTATCTACATGTATGATAAGGCACGGGAAGGGAAAACTAAGCATTGAAACTATCTTACCACCCATGCAGCTGACTTCTCTTGACACATTCCTGTATTTAGCCACTCACTGTTCTGGGAATAAAAGCAGTAACAGTAAGCTAAAACTGAATGACAAGCAATTAAGAAAATTCTCAAAACCTGTAGGCCAAAGCCACACGTAATAGCAGTACCGAAGCCCTCATAATTGCACTGGGAATTATTTTCTTTAATATACAAAACCTAACAGGAACAAAGTATTTACATCTATTTATTAGCATACTACAGTCACTGGATTTTCACAAGCTTACTGTCAATTTTCACTCTGTAATGACAGCTCACATACCAGCTTGTCACAAGAACAACCAATTCTATTTCCACATCTCAGAAGCTACACTAATTCATTAATGTAATTTTAGAACTTATCAGATGTGCCTGAAGGAAAGGATTGCTGTCACTCACTTCCCCTTCCTGTAGGCTCCCAATTACTGTCACATGAACTGGCAAATTAACCAGTCTAAGGCTTTCTTTTTCCCCTATCCTGGAGAAGGGGGTGGGGGAAAGAACAACTAACATTTATCAGGTGAATTCATGTATTACTCACAGGAAGACACAGTGCACTGTTGGTGATTTTGGGTTTTTTTTTTTTTAGATTTTACACAGAAGAAAACACACCTATGATCGTTTTAATAACCAGTGAGTAATGCTGACATCACACCAATGCCCATCGTGCAGTGCCTAATGCGACAGCCACGCATTACATCCTCAAATGTTGTGGGCTGGACCACTGGGTGGTGAGGTGGGTTGGGAACTGGCTGAAGGAAAGAGCTCAGAGTTGTGGTCAACGGGGCAGAGTCTAGTTGGAGGCCTGTGGCTAGTGGCATCCCCCAGGGGTCAGTGCTGGGTCCAGCCCTATTCAATATATTCATCAGAGACCTGGAGGAAGGGACAGAATGTCCTCTCAGCAAGTTTGCTGACGATACCAAACTGGGAGGAGTGGCTGCCATGCCAGAAGCTTTGCTGCCCTCGAGCGTGACCTGGACAGGGAGAAACCTAATGAAATTCAGAAAGGGCAAGTGTCAAGTACTGCATCTGAGGAAGAACACCATGGGGCAGTACAGACTGGGGGCTGTTGTCTTGGAAGGCAGCTCTGGGGAAAAGGACCCTGGAGTCCTACTGGACAACAGGATGACCATGAGCCAACAGTGTGCCCTCATGGCCAAGGTGGCCAATGGCATCCTGGGATGTATGAAGAAGAGTGTGGGCAGCAGGTCGACTGGTATCCTCCCCTTCTACTCTGCGCTGGGGAGGCCTCACCTGCAGTACTGTGTCCAGTTCTGGGCTCCTCAGCTCAAGGACAAGGAGCTACTGCAGAGGGTCCAGCGCAGGGCCACTGAGATGATGAAGGGCCTGGAGCACCTTCTGTATGAGGAAAGGCTGAGAGCTGGGTCTGTTTGGCTTGGAGAAGAGGAGGCTGAGGGGGGATCTTATCAATATCTAAAGGGTGGGTGTCAGGAAGCTGGGGCCAGGCTCTTCTCAGGGGTGTCCAGTGACAGCACTAGGGGCAAGGCCATAAACTGGAAAACAGAAGGGTCAACC
>NW_010259142.1:32466-41012 GCF_000690775.1 Eurypyga helias
GGTTGGACTAGATGATCTCTAGAGGTCCCTTCCAACCCCTTCCACTCTGTATGAATCTGAGAAATACCGATGTATAATTTACCTTACTGATACCGCCTTTCTTCCTGGTATGTCCTGAAATCATCTGCATCATGCCCAAGCTTCAGCCTGACAGAGCTCAAGTTGTTCTATTCTAAACTGGTCTAGCAAAGCTGAAAACCCACATAAAAATGGCTGCAATCATATAATTCCTCCTCAGAAACACACCCAGAGATATCCCCACCCAGTCTTTGCGTACTATTTTGTTAGAAACATTTGACTGAGAAGCTCCACCAAGAAAGGAGTGACCAGAAAAGCTAACTACGTATTTCTGTGCTTGCTGAAGCAAAAAGCTTGCAAAACCAGGGGGGAATATTTAATTGCTATGAACTACAGAACAGAGACTTTGACACTTAATGTAGAAAAACCCAATGGATTAATTTCCAGTATACCTGGTACCAGGATAAATGCTAAAAAAAAAAAAAAAAAAAAAGCCTGAATCCAACTTGCCAGTTTTTATGTCACCTTATTAGTCCTATTCTTATTCCCTCCCTTTTGCAAATGCTACAGAAATGAGACCAAACATCCCACATTAAGGAGATGAAAATTTTACCAGGTAAATTCCTGCCCCCGTCCCCAGAACATATTCTGTAGAAGTTACAGTGAGAAAGTAAGCCTTATTAACTCAAGTAATAATTAGGAAAAAGGAACAAATTTAGTACAAGTATAACCCACGGCATTTATTTTGCTTTGCAGCCACAAAGCTGTCAAGTCTCTCTTGCTCTAGCCAGAAGTCAGGTCCTTAGCCTGGAAAGTACCAAGTGGACTGTGTCTTTTTGCTTTCCCTCGAAGTACTGAGAAAAGCTTTGTCCATTGCCTTTCGCTTTATTATTTTAATAATAAAATTAAGAAGTATCCTGCACTCCAACATACCTTTTACTTCAGTGTCCCAAGTCACCAGTAAAATACTAAGCAGCATCACTGAAAGGAAAGCTGAAAAGCTACATTTCCCAATGCATTCTGACCCAAGTCAGGACAAAGTTATTCCAAATACCTCCAGTCACCTACCATTATTGACATGCAGCCTGGTATTTCTATGAAAAAAGAGATGGATCATTTAGAGGGTTTCCAAACACACCAACCACCTTTACTTTAAGCACCTCTTCTGTGCGCTAAATCAAAATTATCAATACAAAACAAATTATTCGTTCCCTCAAAGATCTTTAATACAGACAGATCCTTAAACCTGACAAATGGAATAGATGATTCGGAAGAGAAAAATGGAGGGAATCATGAAGTAAGCCATCTTCAAGCCAGGAAAAGGCTCTGTATAAAGTACACCACAGTAGATAAACAGCATAAACAGGTATCACAGACACCATGTGTTCAGATAGCAATCACAACGTGATTTAATACAGGATACAAATACAAAAGCCTAACTGCGCAGAAGGACTAGCAAGTCCAGAAGATGGCTCACACCTTTTCAGCAGAACCCAATGATAGTGGGCAACAGAACAGTCACACTTACAATAGACTGGATTATTCCAAGCAACTGAAGTTTAACTAATTCTCACTTCCTTGAAAAACATTTTCTTTCCACTCATTGTGTGAATCACCTACAAAGAAGTTGGTCTCCAGGCTTCCATCCTTAAAGTTTGGTTAAATAAGGAAGACTAAAATTAAAATTCCCCATTTTAACTCAAGTTTTTGCAGCACTACTAAGACTTCTCTTTTAATTAATTCTACAGGAGGCCCTTTCATGAAATTAAACAGGAGAATGACTCATAAACAGGAAGGACAGCCTGAGTCCTAGCCTCTGGTTTAAATTACACAGTCCACTCTATCAAGCCAGTTTAGACTAACTTATTTTTATCTTTCTCCTTTCAAATTTACAGCAACAGCCAAAGTAGTCACGAGGGAGTGCACTATGAACAATGCTCCCTAACTTCTCACCAGTTCCAGAGGAAGCAGTGATATTTTGACAGTCCCCAGTAAAGTCCAAGAACAGAGAGTCCCACAGTTTCTCCATTATCCAAACAGCCCATCCTGCAAGTCCAAATTGTCAAAGCAACAAAATTAACAGGCAATATGTCATTTCTGTTACCTGCATTAGCTAGCTGAATTGAATACTGGCTCTTCTAGAACAAAGTTACACTGAAAAAAAAAAAATCACTTGTGAAGGAAAGTAGCTAATACTAGAAAATGAAATATCATTGAAGAGAACAGGAGAGGTGAAGACATCCATGTATTCATGAAAAAAATTCATCCTACAAGAAAGCAAAGCATTTTAGCAAGCAAAGAAATAGACTCCTTACAGGAAAGTTATTTTAGGACTGGAAAAGTGGTACTTGTAATTGCTTTAGTAGTTTAAGAGACTTTGCCCTGTTCTGAACTACTTCTGAAACAAAATCCATAGTCTCTTTACAAAGTGAACAAGACTAAGAATTACTGTCCTTCTGAAGCTGCTAAAGAAGAGGTAATCTTCTTCCTGACTCCAAAAATTTTTTGAATTTTAATGTCTACTCACACAATTAATTAGTAACAATACAGGCGACCAATGACAACTTCAGTATTATAATAAAACACTATTTGGCAACGTATTTTGAGTTTGGTTAAGTGGTTCTGTTGTTTACAACAGGGTACCTCCTCAACGTGGTAGTTACATGTAAACACCTGAGCTCCCCAGACATGTCTAAAAACAACTGCCCAGATGCCATGTAAACCAGACTTCCTCACTGCTCTAGAAGAGCTCAAGAAATACCTAAGCTAGAAAATATGTTGTACGTTACTGAGAAGCTTTTTCATTTACAGAGAGGGGAGGCTGAGACTTGCTTCACAGTATGCATTCACTCCTACTCTTTCTTCCACACCTCCTACCTAAAACAGGGCAGCGTTTTGCTGTTTCATATCTCCTCTAACCACTCCGAGCACTTCACTGTGGTACAATACTCAGGCTTGATTTTTGAAAAATGAATCAAAATAGGAATTTTAAGCTGTGAAACATCACAGAGATCATTGCTTCACTGGACACATGAGCAGATTCTTCCAGATTTCATTAGCACAACATTCACTTGTAAAGGCAAGGGAAAATTTTCTACTGAGCCTCCCAGAGCACAGCTTACACTCAGAAACTTGAGATTTTAATTATCATTAGGCCTGCATAATTGCAAGACCATTTATTAATAGTCATAAAATAATGTTTATGCAGCATGTCACAATTTCAGAATGCCATGTAAGCTAAGCAAACTCACATTGTACTTTTTCTTTCAGAGTCAGTGGCCATTAATTTCAAGGTCTCTCCTCTGCTTATTGCATCTTGGCACAGAACTAAAAAAAACCCAAACTATAAAGGGCACAAAACACTTCACCCTTGTCGTATTGTGAGTACCAGATTCATCAGATACAAACACTGGATAAGGAAGTCTTAACACTTTTATTTGTTTGTACAGTTTCTAACATCAAACAGTACATGAAGCACTTCCATTCTAAACTGATAACAAAAGGGGGAGGGAGAACAAGCTGAAAGAATGTGACTTACAAGAAAAATAAATGAACAGTTTTATTTCACTCAGTTTTGAAGGACATTTATATTACACAGTAGTAAACATGGAAGAGTTACTCATCAACACATCTACTACAAACAGTGAAGTGCTAAGTCAGTATGAATAACGTTTACCCTAAAAACAAAGCACAGAGAAAGTTAAATGCTACTGAACACTCGGAGTGTCCCACAGAAATTGGTTTATTAATATGTAGGTAATTAAAACCATCCCCCTCAGCATGAATTTCAATTCACCAACTTTGTCATACCTTCCCTAATCCTCACTCCTTTTGCCCAAAAGTTAGATCCTAAATTTGAGTTGAAGACCAACACTGCCTGATACAATTTATAAAAAATAATTAGCTTGCAGGTCCCTGAAGATCTTTAATGCAAATAAAGAGACAAGATTCCTGCTATTCTAGTAGAAGTCTCCTTTCAAAACAGTAGGAAAGTTAAAAGTTGTAATTGAAAAACTTTCCAACTGCTCACCATTTGAGCCGAACTAACCGCTAGAAATATTTCCAGAGGAATTTCTGAGAAGACCTTTAGAACCAGGCTACCAGTACTACTGCTCCATCAGCTTATCAACCAGATTTTTTTATGAACAACAGAGGTTTAAAAAAAACAACCATACCTCAATCTTCAAAGTTAATCCTTACCGGGTCTGACAAACACATCAGAATCCTTAAAAGTGATATTTGGAATGCTCAGTTTGATGTTAACAGCCTGCTTGCAAACAGTAGTTAATTGGGTTATTTTAAAAGCATCTACTGAACTGTGACATAGTAGAGGGAATGAGGCAAACCAGAATTTCCTTGTTAAAACAAACAAAAGAAACCAGGAACTACATGCAAGATCTAGATTCTCCCAGACTAGATATTTTCAGCTACTGCAGCTATTTCACACACTTTGTTTCTTCAGAGGCCTTGAGCTGAAGAAAAGTCCTACTACAGAAGTCTCAGATTAAGATAGGACACCCACACCCCTTGCAAACATTTATGTGATTGAGAAATAATGCGTTATATGAACTATTAAAAAAAAGTGATTTTGCAAGAGTTTTTGCAAGATACCAGTGGTGAGAAGGACCTATAGAGTAAGAACATTTCACTTAGGGCTATCTTAGTGACTTCAAGGATGGAACTAATAGTGTCAATAAACCCTCCAGCTTTTGTAATGCTGAACTTAAGACACCTAACCACAGTATCACCATCTGACACACACATTCTCTTCCGTGCGTTGATCTCAAACTACGTAGCAACCTCTGCCACACACCACACAGAGCAAATGAAAAATCTGTTCCTTCAGCCACACTTGCAACATAAGAAATGGAGGATATGCAGTAAAACTGCAAAGCAGCACAGAACAGGAAAAATTGACTTCTTTTGCCTATCAAAACAATCCTTTTCCTTTGCCTTCTCTCTGCTCCCCATGACCTCTCATATGAAGATTTTTCTCCATGTTCCTAATAATTCCTCTTCGTTAATACTGTAGCTAACATTGCACAAAACACTCTAGGTAAAGGCATGCCATCAACACAGATTTTCAGTATTATTCTACATGTGGCCTTTATGCTTCCTGAGAGCCTTTTGCTTTTTTTTCTCTTTGAAGAAAAGAAAAAGCATGCTGAGCAGAAGCTTCCATGTACAAGTCTGCAAAGGATGTCCAGTTCCTTTTTCTGTGTGAATTAATGTTAAAGTCTTTAGATTTTTCAAATATCAATAGCTGGTGATAAGGTGATGCTGTTAATTAGACAACATGACTTCTTCATCTACACAATGCAACAGCTCACACCAAGCTCAAGCTTCAGCCAGAGTCCAGAGCTACCTCCGCAGAGGTAATGGCAATACCTACTCACCGTTCTGTTGCCAGTCTTACTGCAACTCCTGCAAGTCTGCCCGCATGAGATTTCTGACATATATAATAAGCCATCAGAAAGAAATCTCAAAGGGGGCACAGGGGTACCCCCATCACACTTGCATGAAACACACTCTTCTCAAATTCAAACAGAGTGCACTATCAGTACTCCTTCTGACAACATAAATTTGCAGCAAGTTATTTGGAAATCTCTGTATTTCTACCATGAAAGTCCCTCCCTTCTCCAGCTGGCAGTGCACAACATACTGCAGCATGGCAGCAACAGGAAAGCTATTTCTACCAGCACTCTAACCAGAAAGTCTTTTGGTATCGGAAAAATCTATTTACAATAAAACGACAGGGCTTCAGCACCTTCTTGCCTGTTACGCATTTCCACAAATAAAAACACTTCATTAGAAATCTGTCAGCCCTTTGAAATCCAATACCATTTCAACTTTTACCGTACTGGTAACCAAGAAAATGAAACCGATGCGAGAGATAACCAACAAGAGACACACATATTGAGAAAAACAAGTGGTCAAACTAAGTGATGGGAAGTGCACCTATTCTGCACGCACTGTGGAATATCTCTGTACAGAGAGGAAAGTAAGAAAACCACAAATATTTACTTCTGTTGTGTTTGTCAGTTATCACGAGTCCCTAGACTTCAGACTGCATTACTGTAATATAAGCTACACAGAATCTTGAACGTCACACTGAAGTTTCAGCTGGTGCAGGATGTTTATATAATGATCTTTCACAACAGTAGTGTATTATACCTTTATTCCTGTATGCGAACGCTTTTATATTCATTACCAAGCGCAGTCCAAGGCATTAACTTCAAATTCCCCTATGGCTTACCCCTCATGTAGTCAGATTTCTTTTTTTTTGGCCTAAGAGCCAATATTATTTGGGATGCTCCAGCAAACTATCACCTGATTTACCAGGTGCAGGGAGAAGAACCGCAAAACCACAGTTTCATCTGCAAAAAGTCAATTCACTGGGGATAAGAATTTGAAACCATGAGCAGGCTTTGAACAAAATTTAAAAGTTTTATAAAGGGTCAGCTGCCTAAAAGGTACCTTACAGTGGCTGCTGCGTAGCTATTTTGAGATACTCTGCATGTTTGGGAGCCTAAACGCAGGTGAGCTCTTTCCTTCTAGTTCAGCTTTACACTTCATACTGTTTGAAAGCTACGATTCAACAAGTTCTTTCAAATGGATGAAGCATTATTTCCAGGTATCCAGCATGTAAACCATTCAGTTTCTTGGGTGGAATAAAAAAACCCAGAAATCATCCTTTCTATTATTGCATATTACAGAATGGGGAAGGTCAATTTCCTAAGTATAATGAAATCGCCTTTTACAGCACTTGTCAGTTATGAGACATAGACCCTCAATAAAACAGGATGTCAGTCTTTGCCATCAGCAGAGGTGACCACCATCAGCACCACCCAAGACCTTTGGTTTACCACATACAAGAAATTAAGTCCATATTTTAATATACATATTCACAGAATCTCAGCTTCTGTGATGCTTAATTCGACAACGATTTCCACCCAGATTGCTAGTGAATCACTGACAACATTGCTTTTAGAAACTTCTGCCATCTTGTTAGCTTCTGTTCATCTGCTTTATCATGACCACTTTTGTATAATAATACACTTGTCCTAGGATGCCCATAAATTAAACCCTGACATACTAACGTATGCAATTTCTGGACTCATACATTCATCTGTTCACTGGAACATTAGTTTTAAAAATTATCAGCACCAAAAAAATCTCATCATAAATTTCTAAAATATTTTCCTTTAAATTAAGCTAGTTTGGATACAAAGCCAACCAAAAAAAAACCCCAAAAAAACCCAAAACACCAGAAAACATACAAGTAACTTCCCACTCATCTCCGTTATGGTTACTGCTGCTCCAAAGAGATTGACAAGCGCACCACTCAAATCTCTGGCTGTCAAAACAGACAGCCCTGATGGTACCCGCATTTCGAAGTTTCCCTCCAAGCAGCCTGTCAAGCTGTCTGCTTTGACAGAACCTTTTCTAGGACAGGAAGGTAAAGCAGTAAGCTATTACGGGGAAGAGAAAAGGTGCCTAACTGATAATGTGGGTTTCTATTTATGTTAGTGGAAACCATAACTGCACATCAACATTGTGTGTTAATGGACTGAAGAACGCCATGGTGCTAGTGAGGAAGCTTAGAAACCATCAGTAAGGTCCAGGACCCGAGGAACACTGGGTTATTTATACAACTATGAAGCCTCTTCTTAGCTTCCTTGACTTCAAACACAGAAGTACAGACGTTTATAGCTGATAAAAACTAACGCCCTCCATATCCTTATAAGCCTTAAGGGGGTAAAAAAAATATAAGTTTAGGAACACATTAATTTCTGTTTCACAGTATTACTGTGTTATCTAATAACTATAGATGTGATGCGAATAGAGTACAAATGCTGAATTTCACAACTGCATTCCTCTTCCAAGCAGTCATCAGAAGACAGCATTGCTAAAGCAGTACCACGATTAAAGCAGCTCTGCAACAGCCTGGGTTACCTTGGACCATTTAATAATTTTTGAGGGTGGTGGTTTTTTTTTTTGGTTGCTGTCGGTTTTTTTAAAACTTCGGCCATTTTCAGTACAGTAAAAACACACAGAAAACAGTAGCTACCGCTGGAGGAACAGAAGATTTTTCATTTACACTTGACTGAAATGAAAAAAAGAGCACTACTCTGAGGAAAAAGCCATACACACACGCGGAGAAAATTAAAATATCACCAGTTCCTAAGAAGAAAACATCCGTTCCCTGTTTTAGAGCGGCACAGGCCTCACAATGGTTTTTGAGGGCAAAAACTGACACCAGGACATTCCCAACCACAAAAGCACATAACATGCAGCTGTACCAACACCGCACCCCGGCGAGAAGCCCTGCCCATCCTCGCCCTGTTCGCCCAGCAGCTAACACAAGGCCGGGGTGCAGAGGCAGGGAGGGCGAGCGGACGGTCTGCTCTGTCGTATCACGGCGTCTCCCCACGCCGGGGGAGGCCGGGGCCGCCTCGCTCTTCCCTCCGGCGCCGCAGACAAAAGAGCGACAACCCGGGGAGGAGGAGGTGCGTGTCCCCCCACAC
>NW_010259143.1:0-1772 GCF_000690775.1 Eurypyga helias
AAAATGATACAGCTGCTCACCACTGTCTGACCAACACTCAGCCTGTCCCCAAGCAGCAATTTCATTCCAGACCAACTTCCCCAACTAATATACTGAGCATGATGTTTAATGGCATGAAATGTCCCTTTGGTCAGTTTGGGTCAGCTGTCCTGGCTATGTTCCCTCCCAGCTGCTTGTAGAGCAGGAGGTGGGAACACAGGTACAGTATCAGAAACTGGAAAAGTCCTTGACTTGATATAAACATTCCTTAGCAACAACTAAAAACATTAGTGTGTTATCAACATTCTCAGCACAAATCCAAAACATAGTCTCATAATGTGAGGAAAATTAACTCTATCCCAACTAAAACCAGCACACTAAGGTAGAGAAAGAAGCTAAGTTCCTGGTTCTTCAGAGATGATGGTCCTTAGCCTTATTGAAAAGAATAGTTATTTATTCAAATTTTTCAGTGATTTATCATGTACTAGATCTGCCTTGTACCCAACTGCTGAGGACATTCCAGTTATACATAATATTTAATTTTCATTTTCCACAATGCAGCTTTGCAATAAAGCAATACTAAAGATCAAGCACCTCTTGTGTTGACTTTTAAGTAAACTTCATTATTTAGAATTTTTTTTTTTATTTCAGAAGTTTCACTAATGTTCAAGTCCCTGTCTGCCAGTTTCTCAGTCTCATTTGTCTCTCTATGGCATTCAAGCATGGATTTAATGCAACTTGATCGCTTCCGAAGTTGTGTCTTAGAAACTGCAAAAATAATCAGCAAAGCTCTACCTGATTTAACGCTTGAAGTGGAAATCATTGTGGCTAGCAATCTTTTAAGTCAGCTGTGTGACCAAGGCCACCGTTAGCTAGTTATAAATTCATACTACTGCTCAAAGAACTAGTTCTACCCTTTTCTTGTTCTCACCTTATCGCTTGTGCCAGCACTTGTGCCCCATCTGTTAACAAGATCAAGAAAATTATTCAAATAAATATAAACTAAACTGATCAAAGAAGTGAATTAGTTTTCAGCGACAGTGGTTACCTGACAAGGCTGCACAAACACTAGAAACAATCCCAGAGAGACTCCAACAATAAGCCTCTTTGCAGACAGGACTACCCTTCTCAGGTGCAGCATAGGCTAAAGTGACTGAAGCCTAAACTCCTCCCTTCAGACCATGGCTTGAAGATAAAAGGTTTTGAGTCACAAATCAAAGCTTTAGTTTTAATGAGATTTTACCTTTCTACAGAGTCACAGAATGGAGCAGGGGCAGGGAAAAGGGCTAGCCTGAGGGGCAGAAGCTATATAAAAATAGTATTGACACTGAAACTCCACCTCACTGAATCACAACCTTGGATGCAACTTGACAGCTCATTCCACTCACTAAGCACAGTATTTAATTCACAGCAAGGGGAGCAAAGCCATCAAAAAGGGGATGCTTGGTAGAGCTGAGACAATTAAATCTAGCAAACACAAAAATGAGACTGAAATTTAGTGATAATGCAAGACTTTAAATACGGTATAAAACAGCAAAAGTAATTCATGACAAGCATTTCTAAGTTGAGAGAGGTAGGGCAAGGGGAGAAGAAACACCATATATATCAATAGTTAGGGATTTTATTTGCAAGAAATTCCTTAAGCAGAAATAAATCTTAATTAGAATTTTATATTAAGCCTTTTTCACAGAATCCTCCTGCCTGCAAAATGAAATCTCTCAATTGCCTTACAACAACAGAAAGAACAAAGCATGTAATATCTCGTAGCTCTCCTGGTCCCAGGCAGCAATGAG
>NW_010259144.1:0-5020 GCF_000690775.1 Eurypyga helias
GGTGGGGAACCCAACCCTCAAACAAAAAAACATGTACACAAAAAAAAGCCAAAGGAATATTAAGTTTTCAAAGTTATCCAAGCATTATAGAGGAAGGAAAGAAGAATTAATGTTTTCTGAATGGACTTTATTTAGCCCATATGTGGCTTGTGATGTAGTCTCTTTTCTGTCCTATGAAGGTCAGACTCTTTGTCATGGCACAAGGCAGTGGTGGGTCTCTTCACTTAGTAGTATATAGAATCATAAAATAGTTTGGGTTGGAAGGGACTTTAAAGACCATCTAGTTCCAATCCCCCTGCCATGGACAGGGACACCTTCCACAAGACCAGGTTGCTCAGAGCCTTGTCCAGCCTGGCCTTGAAGGCATTGAGGGGTGGGATACCCACAGCTTCTCTGGGCAACCTGTTCCAGTGCCTCACCACCCTCTCCGTGAAGAACTTCTTCCTGATATCTAATCTAAACCTCCTCACTTTCAATTTAAACCCGTTACCCCTTGTCCTGTCACTACAGGCCCTTGTAAAAAGTCCCCCCCAGCTTCCTTGTAGCCCCTTCATGTACTGGAAGGCTGCAATGAGGTCTCCCCAGAACTTTCTCTTCTCCAGGCTGAACAAGCCCAGTTATCACCCTCTCAGTAACAGGTGGCTCTTCAACAGCTTTTGAGTTATTATGCAATGATCTCACTGGTATTGTAGAATTATTTTGAAAAATGCAGGTGACTCTACAGTGAGTTCATCAGTCTGTGGGAATGTTTGTCTGTGATGGTATTATTTGAGCCTAAAAGGACACTGTTAGAGAAGCTGAGAGAGAAGTAACACAATGTCTGCACACAGATTATAGGATACAAACCATATATACAGCTTACAAATACAAGAGGATATTTTTTCCTCAATTTCTTTCAAATATGTGAACACATCCACCTGCTGTTCAAGTAAAGTGGAACTTCTTTTGTCAGTTCAGGGATTTAAAAGAACGGAACTTATTAAAAGTTCTTCCCGGATGGAAGATGATCAAAAGGTTAAACAAGGTTTAAAGATTTGCCAATAAAGACAGGTATTTGCTAAGACATAGTATGAATTGGTTCATCTGTGTTGTAGGTATGTCTTGTTCTGTCTGTGCTTTCAGATGACGTAGTCTCACCTTAAAGGAAATAGGTGGAAATACTTCTTCATCCTGTGTTTTGGTAAACAGTGACACTTTGGCATGTTTTATCGGTTTTGCTCAGGTTCACACAGCAATATGGACATACTCCTAGAAGGAAATCCCTAGCAGGATTTTTCCTGGTGTGAAGGTACCTTCTCCCACTTGAGAAGTCTCAGATTGTATGTTGCCGGAAACTCAGTAGCAGTACAGGGTTTCTATTCACTGTTTTTGTAAACCCTGTGGTGTAAACTGCTGTTAATTCTGCTGAACTCTTTTGATCTGCCCCGATATGACTGTTCTTGTACTTGGTTCCCTGCTGCCTGAGCAGTCATTTTCAGCTCCATGGAGAAGCACTTTTCAGATTGACCTTTGGACTCACTGTCTATGCAATCCTGGTCGGCAAACTGGGAAGATACAATTCCAGACCAGAAACCTTCATGAAAATTGAGTGATTTTTTACACTGTTATTTATCCCAGAGAAGACTTACAGTTCAAATCCTGTTTGCCTTCTAATCACAGCAGGGTTGAGCATTATTTATTGCATTCTATTCAAAAGCTGCTCCTGAAATAGAATGATTAATTTCCTTGCAGGCTCATCAGTGTTCATCCTTGTAGTATCTTTGCAAGCTTCCTGAATGAGTCTGAAAACATTTCCATAACAACTCTCTGAAATTAGATATCATCTTTACAGAAATAGGAAACTGAGGCAGGAAACTGGCTATCTGATAATGTCATGGTAGTTGTTTTGTTAAAGAGAATTTTAAAAAATACAGCTCACAGATCATACATTTATTGGAGATTTAAGTTCTCATTAGTTTTGCTTACAACATCTGGAGTTCACAGAATGAACCACACACATAGGAACCAGCCATGAGCAGTCTGGGCGGAAAAGGAGGTACCTCTGTGGTTTCATTCCAGTGTTTTAACCATGAGATTGTTTCTCCTTTTCCTGTAACTACCTGTGTCAGCCAATATGTACTTTTCAACACTTACGCTAAATGAAAAAACAGCGGTATCTTTCACTGCACATTCCTGATGTGACCTTTGTCAATAACTCTGCTTGCTAATCAAAATAGAGGAAAAAGCTATCCCTCCAAATCAAAAATGTTGATGCTATTTTCCTGAAATAATACAGTATGTGTTTTTGGAGTGGTTTTCACTTTGCTAAGGAAACCATCACAATCACATTTCAAAATGCAATTCTGTTTCAAAATAAGAATTGAAAATACCTATGCTGTCTTGAAAACCTTCCCAGTTTTTTCTTTTGGGAGTCCGAAGTGTTCATGAAATTCAATTGTAATTCACCACATTCAGCTCAAACTGTTATTGATGAGTAACTAATCTACTAATACAATATAACTCAGCTTGCTCAGCTGTGATGCACATTATGCCCATCCTGTATGCCTTCACTGAGGCTAAACAAACATTTTTTTCACTTGCCTCATTTGCATATAAGACTTAAGTATTTTCTTTTCTTAAATACCATCTGAAATAAAAGAGCTGGAAGACTTCAGTCCAACAGAAAGTGAGTTTTATGGTTGTGGGTGAGTGATTAATGTAGCCAATGATAGCAAGATTGCTGGTTGGAAATATATAAGCCCATATCTAACATATCTACCTAGGATCTGGAGCACGAGCCCTGTGAAGAGTGGCTGAGGGACTGGGGGTGTTCAGTCTAGAGAAGAGTAGGCTGAGAGGAGACATTATCACTCCCTACAACCCCCTGAAAGGAGGGTGCAAAGAGGTGGGGTTGGTCTCTTCTCCCTAAGTGACAAGCAATAGGAAAAGAGGAAACAGCCCCAGCTTTTGCCAGGGGAGGTTTAGATTGGATATTAGGAAAAATTTCTTCACCTAAAACACTGTCAGGCACTGGAACGGGCTGCCCAGGGAGGTGGTTGAGTCACCATCCTTGGAGATGTTTAACAGATCTGTAGATGAGGTACTTACGGACATGGTTAATGGTGGACTTGGCAGTGCTGGTTAATGGTTGGACTTGATGATCTTAAAGGTCTTTTCCAACCTAAAAGATTCTATGATTCTAACACTTATCTTTGCATGGCTAATGTTAATGCAGACACTGGAGGTTACATCCTTTATTCATTTGGACATGCAAATGATTTTAACATGGAGGATAATTGACTGGCACACCTTCTTGCTAAATGCTTCTGCATTTCAGAGTTTGCAAACAACAACTCATTAGTGTTAGGACATTATGCTAAAGCCACAGCATCTTACCACCTTATTCAAATTCTTTCTTCCATACATTTGTGACTTGTCCTACTTAAAATCTGGATCTATTTATTTTTAATGTAAACTATCAGAAATTACATGGTAGAAAATCCATCCTTTTTCATGGTGGTAGACTGCTCAACCTTGGACTAATTTGGTAATGAATGCTATCCACAGCTTTTAAAGCCAGTGGTTTTATTGAGGTTGCTGCCTTCCCTTCTTTTGTAACATGTTTCCTTGTGTTCACCTGGGGCACCTCTGTCAAGAATCCCATGTTTTATGTGACAATTGACAGTCTTGACAATTCAGACTGTTTCAGGTAGTGGCACCGTGCCTCACAGGCACTGAGACACCCCAGTTACCCACCAGCTTCCAGATTCATAGTGTTCCAGCACACAGATCTAAACATCTCCAGAAGGTGAGTGTGCAAACTCCTACCTTTTCAGTCAGTTCAAAATAGTGGACTACAAAACCAAAATTCTACTGCAAATGACAAGAGCTCCAAACAAATCTCATACATGTAAGGTGGTTTGTGTTGCTTCATCCATCTGAGTACATAAATATTTTTAATTTATCTTTCCAGTTATGCCTCTGAGAAAGTTGCTAAGGGTTGACTTTGGAGAGGCTGTGATCCCCATAATTATCTAGCTAGTGCCAGAGCAATACTAGAAAAAAGGTAATAGACATTCTGATTATTTGATGGTGAATTATCAGGAAGTATGAAAAGGTATTAAAATCTGTTCTTCATTATGCATACTTGACTATGCTGAGGCTTTAGAGGCAGATTTTTGAAATCTATATATTTTATACCAATATTCCCACTCATAGTAAGTAGCTCTAGCTTCCACATCCAGAACTAAGAATTTATTGCTTGCAATATGCTTTCTTTCATCTACCTATATACATTTATCTCCTGTTTCAGCAGTACCAGGTGTGATTAAACCCCTAGTTTTTAACAGAGAGAAAATAAAACAATGTTGCCAATCCGATGGTGAGAAGAATGGGAGGGATAGGGGAAGAGCTAAACTGGTAACTGCAAGACTGGAACTGGTGGATTCAGATTCTTCACTGGCAAAGCCTTATTATATGCTCCTATTGTAGGTACCATCAAGCCAAACTTCTAGAAACACCAGTGAAAATACAACTCCTGTAAAATTACTTGGAGGCTGCTATTTCCCATGTTTTCTGTTTGATTTTACTGCGTATATTATTTTTAAGTTGTCAAATTTCAGGTTACAATATAATCAACAAAACCAAGAGGTAAATGAAATATTTTTTTCTGTATTTGAAAAATTATCTACTTCTGCTTAATGCCTTTAAAAAAAGGTTCTCTCAGAGACTTAAGATGGACAGATATTTATTTTAGCATCAAGTGAATTGTTAGAGTACAAAGAATAGGGAAAAGCTGTTGCGTGTTTCATCATGTGAGGAGTTCTCCGTTCATGAACTTTTATAGCAATAGCTCTTATAAATTAATCTAAAATGGGTAAAAGTGCCTGTACATGGAGTTATCTGGGAATACCTATTACAATTAAACTCACATTCTACTTAATCATGATGAACTTGTAAGTGTGGACAAACTACGAGCTGCAGTAGAAGCACGGAATATGATCAGTGATCGCTTACAATCATAGACTCATAGAATCATAGA
>NW_010259145.1:0-1872 GCF_000690775.1 Eurypyga helias
CCCGCCGGCAGCAACAGTTGGCTCAGCCCCGGCTGCGGGAACGGGGTGTGTGCGGGGCTGTCCGAGCAGTGGCGTGCGCATCGGCAGCGAGCGCGACGCGGGAGGTTGCGCTGGTTGACTCAGGGGCTGATCCGTCTGTCGGTCTGGCTTGCTCTTTCGTTACTGGCTGGGACCTGTTCGGGTGTACGTTTCCAGAAAGTGGAAGAGGGCTTGGGCCGCTGAAGCTGACCGAGGCTCGTGCTAAGCCGCGTCGTGATAGTGCCCAAACCGCCCTCGGCAGATCGTTCAGCTTTCCTTTGCTCAGCTCTTCTGGGTGCGTGTTCATACACGTGTGGCTCACGAGTTTTGAGAGCTGGAGTAGTTCTCTTCCAGCTCCGTAGTCGAGTAGGGTTGGAAGCTCCTGAGTGATGAGATAGAGCAACCTCCTTGACAAAAGTTGAGTTTGGTTATAAATTTGATGGTGAAAAGGGGTTTCTAAAGCTCGACTGACCTCTTTAAATGACAGTGGGATGTGATGTGTCGGAACACACTGCTGTGGCTTAGATTTCCGCAAGACTTGTCAGTCTTAAAATTTTTTCTGCTGAACGGAACATAAGCAAAATTTTCAAGTTCTTCACTGAGATATTGCTGAAGTCTCAGTCTGAGATTTATGGTTAGCTGCTCGTAGTTGAGGTCACTTTTAAAATAAGATTAAATACGCTGTTTCTGGGATGAAGAGTTATACTGCAGTGGAGGTTGCTAATATTTAGGAGGGCAAAACTAATGCTGGCTTTGAAAAATAACACAAAGAGAATGAATAGACTATTTATTGGAAGGAAATTGATTTGAAGATGAGGTGGAATAATGTGTGACTTGTTTACTGTTGCCCATATGCTGTGTCCTCTTCAGATATTTTACTGTGCCGAACTTGGTATACAGGGAAGAAACATTTTTATTCAGGTAGTTGCGACTGACTAAATGAGCATGGCTGGCATTTCTAATGCTTTAAGAACAGCTTTTCTGCATTTCAGAAAAATGTTTCTGAAAAATTAAAATGGCACGTTCTTTTTCTCTCTGCACCCATTTTCAAAATGCTGGATCAGTAACATCAGCTGATAAAGGCATGAGTAGCATTTTACCTAAAAAGGTATTTTGCTATATCAGTGAAAGGCTTAATAAACATTAAATGCTGTATAATTTAAAAAGAAAAGCTTACATTGGTATTGTGCTAAATATAAAATACCTTGATATTTTCAGAGAGATAGCATCAATGGCTGCGGCTGTCTTTCAACCATTTTCTTGATGTTTCTTGAACTGCTTAGCCCCTTGATACTTCTTTTTCTCACTGATGCATTTTGAAGGCTTGAGGATTGTGAATGCAATGCTGTTTTTTTCTTACATTATTTAGTAAATATAGGATTTGCTCTCATTTTTTTGCTTTATATTTGCTTTGACATGAATAGTGTTGAAAATAAAAAGCAACTCGAAGAAGCTTACAATTACGGCATACTTCTGATTCTATAGGTGGTATTTGTGATATCAGACTTACATATTCCTCCTTATAATTTGTTTCTTCCTGTCCCTTTTATTTTTTTAGCAAAGGACCTGCAAACGGGAAAGTTGACAGTGCAGGAAATAATGAAACTGTTCATAAAGTGCTGACGTGTGTGTAAATAAAAATAATTGGCTGTTTTTCAGTCTTCCTCATCTATCTCCTGTATTACTTTTAATTCAGTCATGTAGGTCTAATCTGTTCTTGAAGACACACTTGTGCTCTCATTCTCTCGCTGGGGGTGCATGCTGGATGCCCAATACCAGTTGGTTTTACAACCATAACTAAGATATCTGATGAGCTTTGGGGCATTCCACTTTTAACAATTCTGATTTTTTTTT
>NW_010259146.1:0-24796 GCF_000690775.1 Eurypyga helias
CCCCCCTTGCTTCCCCCCCTTTCCTTTCTCACATGCCACTCATCTGAACATCTGAAATTGTGCAGAACCATTGTCTCACAAACGGGGTCTTGATGGGTGATCTGATAGAAGCTACTCAGATACACGGTACACTACCAGAAACAGGTAAGAGATGAGATAAAATGTGTATAAATCAGGAAGAATTAAAAATGGCAGAGGAAGGAGTGTTGTAGCACCATGCGTTTATGCAGAAGTACAAGTGTTTTTTTAAATTCTCTGTCAATTAAAATCTTTTGTGGCACAACCTACATGTTTTTAAACTAAAATGCTGGAGAAGATTATTTCAGATACTAGATTTGAATGCTTCTATAAAGGCGTTTGATTGGATATTTTTAATACACATTTTTTAAAGAAGATTTAAAGTGAAAAGTTTTGATTAAACTGAGCTGAACTTAATAAATGCTTATTTATTTTTGAATTTCCATCTTTCTTCTCTCTGGATAAGTTTTTTTGTTGTTGTTTTTTTGTGTGTGATGGTTTTGGTTGGGTTTTTTTTCCCCCAAAATATCTTGCCCACATATACTCAGGATATTGGTTCTCAACCATTCCACTTCCAACATTTAACTCAAGTACGCCATCTTAGATCCTGCAGGATCTCAGTGGCTTCTGTCATTAACACGTTGATGACCTAATTTAAATGGTCTCTATGGACCATAGATGGAACTCTTTCTAACCTAATTGCATCAATTAAATGCCTAAGGTGAGGTGAGATGAATCCAACTGTCAATCTGAAAAACCACCGAGGTACTTACGAACTAAGCAAGTCCAAAGAAATATTTGTGTAAATATTTTCAGAACAAGTTGGCATCTAATGAGTCAGTAAGTCAAATGTGTTAATGAATGTGCCAGACATGAGAATGTTCAGCTGGGCCAGACCAGTGTCATTATGGCCCAGAGATTATTTAGTTTTGGATAGAGTACTGACCACCCAGAAAGGAAGTAAAGATTTCTGTCTGCACTAAGCCTATCTCAGGAGAAGTTGAAGAAGGATTCTGTATAAAATTTGTCAGTGTAGAGAGATGGGATTAGTTTCAAACAGTAAAACACTTAAGTTTGAAAAGAAAAAAATATAAATTCTTCAATATCTTCTCATTGAGGTGGTTAGTAGGATACAGTGTAGTTGAGGAGTTGGAAGTTGTTGAAAGCTTTCTGTACTAGCTTTCACTTAAATAAGCAAACAAATTAAAAAACCCCATAAATCTACAGGGAAATTGAAGTCATGCAAACAGTTTACCTCCAAAACTGTCTTATTTCCTTTATAATTTGCTGTTTCAAACCAAAAAAATGAGCAAACAAGCAAACAAAAAAACCCCACAAACAACAAAACACTAAAGCAGGTTTCATTTTATTGATTTGCTAAAAATAAGTTTTGCTACCAGGGCATACAGTGGCCTCTCTCCAACATCATGAAAATGGAATGGGGAAAAAGAGAGAGAGAGAAAGGAGTAGTGAGGTTTCAAGATGAATGTGTGTACAGAGGTCCCTCCTCCCTTACATTTGTAATGGTTTAATTGGAATGGGAAAGTCTAGAACCCAACAGGATGTTCAAATTAACTCTGTTTTATTAATCACCATTGAGACCTCCTTTTAAAATAGTTTCCTTTGAATAATACATTGTTTCTAATAACTCTAAATTGTTTAATGATTCCTTTTTCATTATAAAAATGGATTATCCTCATTAGATTAATTATGCATTGACTTAATTAGGCAATTCACATGGATCATCTGCCTTTTACAGTGCGTTCCCACTTACAGATATAAAACAAAATGAAAAACACACTGTCATATTAGCTAAAACTCAAGCATATTAGCTATAGTCTCACTGAAGGAAGAAGAGATTAACATGTTCCCAAACTTTTTAACTTTTCTTTTTTACATCACCTTCCCTTTTGAATACGTGATAATTGAGGATTTGGTTTTATAGATTTTTCTCATTATCAGATTTTTTACACAAGTTTAACTTGTTAGTTGCTGTTTATACATTTTTCACTTTCCTCCTAAGTCTTTCTAAACATTGTTTCAGCACAGAACTTTTAGCCCTTTTTGGTGCTTAAACTGTCACCTGGGTCTGTGAGCACTTTGTATATGTCTTGCTTCCAAAGATAACTGCTTCACTTCTTTTAAGGCCCAGCCTGAAATTGGATTGTAACTGCTGTGGTTTAAGCTTCAAAATAAATTTCATTGAAATATGATAGCAGTGGATTTTCAAACATCATTTTTTTCAGTCTTTAATTCATACGCTTACATGTGTTAGTGAGTGTGATAGTTTACATATGTTTAGATGCGCATTCAGTTTCCTTCTTAGATGTGAAATATTTATGATATTTCTATGTAGTCACAATGTTCACACTGCTGCAGCTTTGTGTCTTTGTTCTTTATTGCCTGAAGAGCAGCCTAGGAAAGCTTTATGTTTCTCTCATATATTTAAGGAAAAGGTCTTATGAAGAAAATAGTGTAATACTGAAAAATGTCAAACTTGTATTGATACAAAAGAGGAATATTGGCCATGACCTAATAATGAAATCTTACTCATCCCTTCAAGAGAGTTCTATGCCTGTGGAGAAAATGTCACCCTAGTCCATAGGAAGGTCAGCTTTTATCTTTGTCAATTAAATGGATAAAACTAATATCACAATCCATAATTTCAGTGAATGAACTGTCCATTTCTGACAGGTTAGCTAAATGAACTATATGCCAAATGATAAATAAAATAGAATGCATGGATCTGCTTCATTGGGAACACCAGATGCTACATGGTGATCCTGTACTGAGAAATTAAATTCCTTGATGAGATGAGGTGAAAGCCAACCAGATATAGTATGTCCACCACTAAGTCACTTTGCCAGCCTTCCCAATATGCCCTGATGAACCTTTCAGCAAATGAAAGGGGTTTTTTCCGTTTTAAATCTTGGAAATACTAACATTAAATATATAATGGTTTTGTAGGGAAACTATAAAACAAGGTCATGATACTTAAATAACACATGTTCATAGAATGTATGTGCTCTTTGGAGGAAGGATCTCTCTGTCTTGAGAATACAGTGTCATCAAATTAAGATCCTGACTTTGGACTATGGCTTATGTTTCCTCCTACAATATCAATGAATATAATTCCAGGAAGACAGGATTCCTAGAATGAAAACAGAGAGAAATGTAACAGACTCACAGAAAGACTTCATTAAACTTCTGACCTTTCTGTTCCCAGAACTCTTCTGTAACTTTGATTTAAGAAAATCTTCAGCTACTCTTAAGACAGACAGTATTTCTTACTTCCAAACTGAAACCAAACAAGAAAGTACCAGAAACTGAGCTATTCAGAAGAATATACCAATTTGAAGTCTTGTTCATGTTTTTCTTGACAGCTGTGAATGAGTGTACAAAGGCATATGTACATAAATTGTCAAGTCCTTTTTGTTGCTCTCTCAGCTGTTGCTATCCCACAACATTACAAGAAGATTATTACAAACCACTATAATTACTATTTATTTCAAACTCCCTTTAGAACCAATCACTTAAATGGAATGCAGTGGAGTATTTCCAAACAAGCTAGGTCACTGACCCTAAACACTGTGGAATTTCTATGTTTCTGGCTCTTCCCTTGAGTTTATCCTTAAATCTAATAATTTTGACATCCCAAATACATGGTTGACTCTGCTTCCTCAGCACAATATAGTAGACTGTTTGAGAGATGTGGTATAGAAATTGCAGATCAGAGGCAGAGCTAGAAATGTGGCTTTATGCTTCTTTGATGTTGCCAAAATTTGGGGTTTCTGCAGGAACTGAAAAAGCCTGTGACACAAACAACCCTGGAAACTTCTTTGTTAATGACTATATGTTTTGACCTATGAATGCCGTCTCATGAGGATTTTTGAAGAGATAGCGTGGACCTGCTAAAAAAAATGCAACTGGATAGTTCTTTCCCATCCAAATTTCACTTTTCCAAACCTTATACATCACTGGGTGCCTGGGGAATGACATAGGGTCCAGAATCTTCCTTAGTATTTGTAAAACATGTGGTCCTCTGTATTATATCTTTTCATCATTAATCTTTGGTTTTAGTGAGAGCTTCCAATGATCCAGATGTGGTCACAAGTTCAGTCATCAAGTCCCAAAGGCCTGCAATTTAATTTTTTCTCTCTTATCTCTAGTTGTGCTCTGGATGACATCCAATGGTATATTTAGCACAACTGCAACAGATACTTTTTCAGACAAAGGAAAAGGCTAATAAAAAGATTTTTCCAAGCCAGTGCGTATATTGATGTTGCAGCACCCTCTTGATTGTGTAGTCTTTATATATTTATATTATTGTCATAGAATAATCTCCATGGGAACCAGCTGAAGGGTTGAACTCCCCAAAAGCCCTTAAAGCGAGAAAGCCAGCAGACAGCTTTAGGTAAAGATGGAACGGGATGAAAAGAGCAGCAAAACAAACTGGAATGCTGCTACCTTCTAGGTGATCCTGATGTAAGTTCTCTTTGCTTCCCCTGTCACATCCTACACATTCAGCAAGAAATTGTCTAAACAGGCCTAGAAAGCAGGATCTTTCAGCAAACGTTCCCTTGCTCTGGTAACTGCTCATTCACAGGCAATGAATCTGGTTTGAAACTCTTAAAGGAAACAGTTACATTAGATCATGTCTGTTGACTTGGCATCTTGCAACATTGATTCATCACCTGAAAAGCTTTGAAAATCAGGGACAAGGGCTTTCCTCTCATTTCTTCCACAGAATATCGTTGAAATTTTCTGTTCAGAAATCTCTGGTTGCATCTGCTCTTCTGCTCTGCATTGCCACAACAGAGTTGAAGTTGATGGTGACTTCAGTGGTGGTTCTGCTCATGCCAGTGAGAATGTAGTTCAGGTGTTAAGACATGATCTTGCAGCCTTGCTGTGTGATTCAGAGACAGATGCAATGCATTGGGTCAGCCAGAATCCAGTCCCTGTTTTGGTATCTATTGAAACTTGAAATGCTTCAAAAACACCAGCAAATATTCAGCTTCAAATCCGCGATGTTGAATGTGCCAAAAGAACTTATGCTGGTTTATTATAAACAGATTTGACAGTTGAGTCTATGGTCCTAATACATCTGCTTTTCATGTTAATATAGTTGTTTATGTTGCTGCCATGGAAGGAGAAAATTCTTTTGAACAGGATAAGATGCAGAAGACTTGGTCATAAATGTATATTTAAACCAGCAAATGCAAACTAGTCCCTATTATGGTGGGATTAGAAGGTTTTTTCCTTCTTATTTAGAAGGTAGTTTACTTGGGTTTGCTTGGACTACTAAAGATATTGGGACACGAATGTAAGTCATTTAAGTTTGAGTAAGTGCAGAACCAACAGCATTCTGAAAACATTCAAAGTGATTCTTTTTAAAAGCAGCGGTAGCAAAACGAGCTGTTTCAGAGACCTACTCTGTTCGGTACAAAGTGCCTTTGAATGTTTGCCAGCGAGCAAAGACGGGCGAACACTTCAATTAAAGAAAGATTGGTGCAATTGCACTTTCATCTTGTAAAATAAAAGCTCATAGTGCCTGTAGGGAATAGTTGAGCCCATTTTGGAGGAAGGCACTGACACTTTTGTGCTCTGAACATAAAAGATTGTTGCACACAGGCATATCCCAACCAATTAATACCTTTCATATTACAATAAAGCAGCAGAACTACCAACTCAGATGTACGGCTTTTAAATTTGTGTTGGCGCATCTTTTGACAAAATGTTTTACAAATGCTCATGATCCTTTTAGAGAGACAATTGATAGCTGTATGCATTATCTCTGTGGATAGATATTTGTTAAAAATTTTGACAGAAGATGAAAATAATTTGGCAGTTGTGGTTTTTTTTTCAACTCCTAGGAACTGGAATTTTTTGGTGTTTAAATTACATCAATACTTCTTTAATTAGATTGCATGTATTTTCTCTCTTTTTTTTTTTTGTTAAATACAGACTCAAAATCATTTGATTTGTAAGAAGTAATTTTGAACAAGGCTGTAGGTACAGAATTCTTCAGCTTTTATGTTCTTTCTGATAGTTAGATATCTCAGTTTAGGGAAAAATTACTTAGGATAGTGAGGTCTTGAATCAGTTCTCTGCTGTCAAAGGTTTAAGAACTCTTGGCTACACATTTACACTTATCTCTCTGCTATCTAGCCAGAAAGGTGGAAACATCAGTTAAAAAAAAGTAATGTTGTTCCAGGCAAAGAACAGTGTTGTTGAAGATCACAGCTGAACTTGGACTGTGGATTTGTCACTCCCCCTCTAGGAGAAAAGTAATGAGAAATATGCTTTCCGTGAAGAAGAAAATTCTGGGATTCAGAGCTTCTAGAAAGCTGTTGTCTGAAAAGCTGGTTCTGATTCCAAAAAATCATCAAGCTACCACAATTTATGTTGTTGGCAAGAGTCAGAGTTGTGACACCTGTAATAAGAATGCTCTGTATGTAATATTGGGCAATGTTTCATAAATCACACTTTTTGCCAGCTACTTGTCAGAGAAGAAAATCCTTCATGTAAATTTAGACCCACACAAGTGGTTCCTGGGTTGAGGGCCTTGTGGATCAAACCTTCCGATCCACCTTCATCACCTGGCCAATATTCTGCACTGCTAGTGCTCTTCCTTGGGAAAACACATCTTTATGGCTTTGACAAGAAATGTTCAGAAGTCTGCTTTTTAATTAAGAAAGTGCAGTAAACTGCCAGTCCACTTCATTCTTCTATGAATTTAGTATATCATATTGAAAGGAATGATGACTAATGTTTTCAAAACGGGATATTTCTACTTAGGTGCTTTAAATTAAATTTAGATGTGTGAATAAAATTAGTCTGCCTTTCAGGAGAACTTGGCAAATGAATTCTCATCTGAAAGTTTTCACCTTGTACTGGGTCTGGCTGGCTGTGATAGAGTTAACTTTCTTTGTAGCAGCCTGGATGATACTGTGTTTTGGATATGTGGCTGAAACAGCCTTGATAACACACCAGTATTTTGTTTTTTGCTAAACAGTGCTTGAACGATTTCAAGGCTTTCTTTTCCTACTCTGCCCCCTCAGCAAGTAGGCTGGGGATGGTATGTGCCTGGGAGGCGACACAGCTTGGACAGCTGATCTGAGCTGGTAAAAGGGATATGCCAGAGTTCTATATCATATCCATCAGTAAAAACTGCGGGAGAGGAGTAAGAGGGGTTTTGGCTTCTGAGGTGGACTTTGGACACTGGCTGGGCATTAGTCTATGTGGGAGAAGTGGTGAGCAATTTCCTTCACTTTGGTTTTGTTGGTCTTTTTTTCTTCTTTTTCTTTGCTTCATCTATTAAGCTGTCTTTATCTTGACCCACAAGTTTTCGTGCTTTTGTTCTTCCTGTTTTCTCCCTTGACCCTGTGGGGTAGGGTGAGCAGCTACATGAGTGTTTGGATGCTGGCAGGTGACAACCCACCACACACCTGTGCACTCAGGTGTTGTTTTTTCCACTAATTTGAGAAGGTCAGAGTCAATTATATTTTTAGCCCATCCAATTAAGGAAATGCAGTATCAGCAGCCTCTGATTAAATCACCTCTTCTCAGGCAATGAGTATGGTAGAGAGTGTTCTCCTCTCTTGTTTGAAGTCAGTATTTTGTAAGGGTTTGGGTGTAAAGGATGCTGCAGTCAGTTTCAGGAGGGTATCATCTGTATCATCCACACTTCATGAGTTACTGCCACTCTTACTATCAACTGTAGTATAGGGGAAAGACTTGTTTATGGTAATGCACAGTCCTAGAATTTTCTTTTCTGGATAACTGAAAGTTTTACTTGTACTTGGCTGGTGTCATGCAGTACTTAAAATTGGTTTTAGTTAACTTTGGTAATCCTGTAATAAAGATAATCCTTTAATATGTTATATGAAAAAATAATCCGATTGTGGAGACACTTTTTAGTGACCTAGCAGTAAATGGAGATCAAATTCTGGTTTTAACAATTTAAAACATTAGTTTAGAGTTGCTGCTGACATTTTTGATATGTCCATATAGACTAATGGAATGTATGCAAAGTCCTAGAAAAACAATTAATAAAAACAAGTTTTTAACTAAAGAATGTACCAGTGCACTTGCTTTTCAGTAAGTATATATAATGCTGTCCTGTTCTAAGTTAGACTTCTTGTGGAAATCAAAAGCATGTACAAATTTCATAGTGTCTTCAGTCTTGTAGATCTCTTTAAGAGCTATGGATTAAACCCAGTCTGATGCTTAAGAGCATTAGTAAACTGTTAGTATTGGTTTGAAATGGTTTCCAATAATGTTGTAGTTTTAGAAATTACATGGATGAAGTGCAAGTATTTTAATATTTAACAAAATTAATCTGAAGTCAAGAAATTTGATCATGTCCCATAAAGTAGACTGTATCAGTTACATTTTATTACACTAGGGGTAGTTAGGAATATACGTAAGATAACATCTTTGGTGAGTTTCAGTGTTAAATATTTCATACAGAAAAGTAAAAGTATGTTTTGAAAGATCTGTCTCTAAAAACCCTTGAGTAATTGGTAGTAAGACAATGAGAGTTTACTGTGTCTTGAAATCTAAAAGGTTATGCCTTGTTTCTTCTCTCTCTCTGGATGTATCGATAGTACATTCTGCTAATCCAGTGCTTTCATTAACAAAAGAATCTTAATGTTAACAGTTTAAGGCTGGTTTGCTTTAGCATGGACCTAAAGATTAGGGATACTGTTTTCGTTCATTTGTTGAAAGTTGGTTTCAAAGATTTCTCTTTAAAGAAAATAGGAATTCAGCCCAAATCAAGAGATATTAATTGTCTATTGGTAGATTTACTTGTCTGAGAGTTTTCAGACTCATACCTGAGTTTGCCCTACTATAAATAAGGCATACCCTGCTGTGGTACCCAAAAGAAAAAAAGAAAAAAAAAAAAAGGCAAACTTTTAGCTTTTGTCAACTTTTTTTTTTTTCCCCACACTCAAGACTTTTGTTAATGGCTCAAGCAATGGTTTGTAATTCTGAACACAAATTAATTTCTTATGATCCAACTGTTCTCAAATGTTTTGGTTTTATGTTTCTCTATTTATTTATTTACTTACTGTTCCATGTGAGAAAGCATTTTTGGAAATTATGTGTTTATGGAAACAATGAACACAAAACATCATAACGTGTGAAAGGATGCTACATATTAAAGTGTAGATGTAACTAAAGCAAGCAAACCTTACTCTAGGAATGCAGAAAGGCACCTGAAAGTTTTTCCAAGACTTTTTGCAGATCTGCGTAACTAAGATCTAGGTGAATGTCTGAATAAATAATCTTTTAATGTATCCACAGAGAAAGGAAAAAGCTAGAAAGCTGTCCTTCATCACTTTATGTATTGAGATAATTCCTTATGGGAACCTGTTCATTGTACCAAAGCGTCAGTGTATTCACTGTGCCCCTACAGACCTTGCAAACTCTGATTCAGTCGATTTCTGCACGTGCATATAGCAAGCATGTAAGTTAAGGGAACCTATGAGGAAAGCAGGCAAAAGAAAATCCCTCACTGTGAGAAGAAATTCTTTGTTCCTGAAGAAGCTTGTGGCCACTGATGGTTTGGTGTGATTTTGGTTGACTGATCTTACTTTACAAAGTAAGTTAAAAAAGGAAGGATAGAATGCTGGAATGTATAATTGTCATATGTTAAGATAGCTTTTCCAAATATTGTTATGTAGACACAGAGTCTAGACAGCTGAAACCTTTTGAAAAGTCCTTGATGCAAAAATAACACATTTTACAAATTAAGTGTGAAAAAAATCATTAAAAGGGACAGAAATTAGGCAGTCTGAGTACCTTCCAAAGTGTGGCTTTTTTCCTCTTCTTCAAAGGAAAACTCATTTTTATAGAGTTCTACAAGTTATGTTTTATTTTGAAACTACTGTGGTTCAGTTTGGGTTTGGTTAATGCTAAATTTTTCATTCTTTTCAGTTTTAACTTGGTTTCATGATTATGATAATGCCATTTGTAAAAATTCAGTCATTTGATTTTAGCCATCTTCTATTTTTTCATGTGAAATGTAAGGATCATGTAGGAAACTTGTAAAAAGCTCCCTATTATGTTTCTCCTAGTGTTACTGAAATACATGATAAAATACCAGTTCATCAAGGTATACATATATAAAATAACTTAAAATTCGTAATTTTAAAGCTGAAGAAATATGTTTGTATATATATAATTATGTTTGTGTATATTTTCATGTGACTTTGAGATATGCTTTTAAAATGGGAATATATTTCAATTACAGATTCCAGTTTATTTTGCTTTGTCTTGGGGAAATGAAAATCAGAGTATAGGCAGAATGGCAAGTTCTTAAATAGCAGGCTTCTCTGGGATTGGGAGTATTTTTTTCTTGATGGCTGAGTTTTACTGTATTATTCTCACTATTCCTAAGTATGGTCTGAAAATACTGGTTAGTTATTACCTGTCATGTTTACTGCTCTTTTTTTTTTTCTTTTTTCTGTTTGCTACATTTTAAAGATGTTCAAATGAAGAAGAAATCAACAAATGACTAAACATTTATTCTGAGATATCCAATTCTGGGTTTTTTTGGGGGGGCGGTGTTTGGTTTGGGGTTATTTGGGGGGGGAAGGGGGTTTGGATTTTGTTGTTGTTTGGGTGTTTTTTGGGTTTGTTTTGTTTTGGGTGGTGTGGTGGGTTTTTTTGGTGGGTTTTTTTGTGGGTTTTTTTGTTTGTTTGGTTTGGGTTTTTTTTTTTTTTTTTCATAACTCTATTATCTGAAGTATTATCCCTCAGCTGTTTTCTGTGGGCTCACATTCATTCACTCCATTTCAGGTCAGTTTCTACTAGAAGAATCCCGTCTGATGGAAGCAGCTGAGATGGCAAAAAAAGCAGCTGAACTTGATAATACAGAATTCGATGTTGTTTTCAATGCAGCCCATATGCTCAGGTGAGTGCATTTACACCTGCCTTACTTTTTTTTTTTCCTCCCTAAACTTCTGTTCACAATCAGGTAATCCTTTTTCCTTGCTTGTAAGAACAAGTGTTACCTTTGTGAAGAACCTTCTGCAGGATTTCCTTTCACCTGAATTTTAAAAATGTAGAATGCATAGCAAATGCAAGTAATAGACTGTATTTCTGAGCTGGATGTTGCTAGAGAATATTGAAAAGATCACATTTTATGTTAATATCAATAAGAAACAGTGTGATAATTAGAAATCTAAATATTCCCTAGCTAATGATGACTTTGAGACTCATAGGAGCACTTAATGTTATTATCAGAATCTGATTTAAATTGTTTTCTTATATTTAATTCTGTTCTCCTATCTGAATAGAATAAAATTTTAGACTTTTTTTTTTTTTTTTTGCTTTTAAAGCTGTTAGACCTGGATATGCAGTAACATAAGCTTCTGCCTGAACATTATCATTAAAGTCACATTACTGTAATAGTTATCCTCGAAATAAGCATGGAGGATACCTATCTAATTATCATCTATTGTCCGCTTAACAGCTATGAGGATACTTGATTTCATTTAGATTAGATCTATGTTTAGAAATTGCATGAAAAAGGAAATAAAAAGTATACTTCATTAGCACAAAACATTTATTGAGATTTGTCTTATGAAGATATCTCACTTGGCTGTTCATACTATTAACATTTAGAATACGAAATGAAAGAAAAAGAGAATGGTGTTAAAGAGAAGGTAGAATCAGCTTCAGCCAAGTGACTTGTGTTTCAAAATGGAGGGGTTTATACCAGGATTTTGAAATAAGCTGCAAAATGCCCTTTGAGAAATAACTCTCACTGTTTGTAGATTAGAAAGGAAACCAAAACAAATGGTTCACTGGTAAACAGTAGTTTGACCTACCACAGGTATATGAGCTATTTTAACGATCTTTCCCTTCCTCCTGATTATTTTCTGAATCACATCTCTCGAGATACAATTCAGTAATTTGAAACATTTAGATTAATGAAATGCATTCAAGGACAGAAGCATAGCAAGTGAGGCATGAAAGTTGAATCCAGAAGGGTATACTGCATGTCAGAGTCTGGATTTCAGTGAGTGCTTTGTGGAATGGTGTGATATTTTTTTTTTGTGGGTATTTTAAAATGTGATGGCATAGATCAATACTATTTTGGGAATACCTGGACTTGTGCAAAGCATTTGACACCGTCCCACACAACATACTTGTCTCTAAATCTGAGATTTGATGGGTCGATCACTCAGTGGATAAGGAATTGGCTTGATAGTTGCAGTCAAACAGTTACAGCCAATGGTTCAATATCCAAATGGAGAACAGTGACGAGCAGCGTTACTCAGGGGTCAATATAGTGACCGGTGCTGTTTAACAACTTTGCTGGCCACACGGACAGTGGGATTGAGTGCACCCTCAGCAAGTTTGCTGACGACACCAAGCTGTGTGGCGCGGTTGACACACAGGAGGGAAGGGATGCCATCCAGCGGGACCTGGACAGCCTGGAGAGGTGGGCCACTGCCAACCTCATGGAGTTCAACAAGGCCAAGAGTAAGGTCCTGCACATGGGTCGGGGTAATCCGAAGTGAAAGTACAGGCTGGGTGGAGAGTGGATAGAGAGCAGCCCTGAGGAGAAGGACTTGGGGGTACTGGTGGATGAAAAGCTGGACATGAACCAGCAGTTGTGCGCTGGCAGCCCAGAAAGCCAACCATATCCCAGACTGTATCCAGAGAAGTGTGGCCAGAAGGTCAAGGGAGGGGATTCTCCACCTCTCTACTCTGCTCTCATGAGACCCCACCTGGAGTACTGTGTCCGGCTTTGAGGCCCCCAGCATGAGAAGGTTTAAATTGAAAGTGGATAGATTTAGATTGGATATCAGGAAGAAGTTCTTCACAGAGAGGGTGGTGAGGCACAGGAACAGGTTGCCCAGAGAAGCTGTGGATGCCCCATCCCTGGAAGTGTTCAAGGCCAGGCTGGATGAGGCTTTGAGCAACCTGGTCTAGTGGAACGTGTCCCTGCCCATGGCAGGGGGGTTGGAACTAGATAATCTTTAAGGTCCCTTCCAACCCAAACCGTTCTATGAATAGGTTTAATAAATCACTTACTGTCTCTGTAAGCACTGAGTGTAGCCTCCTGCGTCTTGGAGGCATACGTCTTTACATCAGGATATGACTATTTTTTCATTCTGAGAGTAAGAGCTATGCTGCTGTACTTTACATCAGCCATGGTTACCCTACTTGATCTGGGTGGGAATGGCCACTTTTTGAAAGGTCTTGACCAGTGTTGGACTCCTAATTAGGACAGAACAGCTAAAAATCCATCATGAGTCTGTGGGACTTCAGGAGAAGCTGATTTTCAGGATATTTAGAGTTATGGAGAGCTGAGGTAATTCCAAGAGGAGAGCATATACCAAGATAGAAAGAAGGAAAAAGGGAGTAATCACACTGACCTAGAGCAACACAGCTAGGATCTGTGGATGCTGAAGACAATCATAAATGAAAGGCTGAAATTATTAAATATAATAATTTCAAGTAAGTGACCAACTGCTCTTTAGCTACAGTAGAGAGCTATAAAAACTGACTGGTGAGTATGAATTTTGAATGGACTGCACAGCTGCGAAGTGGAAAATATATAATGGAAGGGAATTGGCTGTTGTGAGAGAGAAGGGTTAAATTTTAAAGCTATGTGTGGATTAAGAGACAAATTTATGTTAATGTGGATGTCTGGGAGTTAATAACAGGAACTTAGATTTTTGTGTAAATTCTAATATACTTTTTCAGACCAAATATTCTACACGGTGATGGACCTTTGAATTAGAAAGGAATCATCTTTCTCTCCAGTCATACTCCTGTTTCCATCATTAGCTAAAGGAGTGTCACAAGATTCAGAAACATGTAGGCATTTCTTCAGAATTGCAGGCAAATTCTTTCAAATTTGGGTTACTGCTACTTTAGATGAAAACAATCACAACATACCCTCCAAATCCAATTTATTTTTTCTACTCTAGTGGTAAAATATTTTCTTTTTTTTATAATCCCTTTGCTCTCTGAGAATGTTTAAATTAAAATGCAACCTAAATAAAAACTAACAAGTTTTGAAATTTTTAAAAAAGGCATAGACTGGAATACTGTGGCTTAATTTTTTTTCCCTTAACTTTGCAAGAGAATTGTTAACTGTATCCAAATGCTATAGCTGTATTTGTATGTCACCAATCAGTTCGGTAGTCACAGGGATTCTGCTCCTTCTGTCAGGTATTCCAGCACTGTTTACTTCCTGTCTTTGTGACTAAATCTGAAGCTAAGAAATAAAATGAGTTTGCATTATTGAGAGATCTTCCTGTTCCTAATTACTCAAACATAGTTATTAATTTTTTGCCTAGATGACTTCTGTAGGATCCTGATAATGCAATGCCAGATGAATCAAGTCATCTGTAATAGGGGTGAGATGTGGGATGAATGTAATCAATTTCTTTGTAACAGTCTGGTAACTTTTAACTTTCATAGTGCTTGCCTGTAAAATTCATTTTTGCAACAGATTTGTTTACCAGACATTTTCATTCAAGGATCATGTAGTTGTTTGGATGGTTCTTCGTAAAACAGTAACTGGTCATGAGTTTTACTTTTGTAGTATTTGCTATGCTTTTGCTTATAGCCTCAGTTTGAGCCTTTCGGCAAAGCTAGATACAATTTAATGGAATGTAGCAGGGCATATATTTGTTATGCCTTATGGTGTCTGTATCTCCAGTGACTGAGTCATGTATTAACAGTGCTAAGTTTTACTTTGTAGTTGTATACTGAGGTGAGCTGCCATGAGATGGGTTTCCTGTGATCTAGGGGGCAATTACTTTGAGAATGAGGAAGGGCAGTGTAGTCACAATGCCAAACTAATTAGAAACAGGAAAGGAGCTTCATGTTATCTCCAAAAGAAAACAAGCATAGGATGAAGAGTTTTGTTGAAAAGCCTGTTTTGTAGGAATAATTGGTTTTTTCACACTTCTGTAAGGTAGTGGGTTGTTCTGGGAAACATGCATATTACCTGAAGTTATAGCATATTTATTGACTATTTGAAAACAAAAGTCTAAATTAAAGCAATACTAGATGGTATGATCTTCATTTTGCAGGGAATTTCTGTGAGAGTACTTTGGCTCTCTAAAGTACACTGACTGCTAGAACATAGAGTGTATTTATTAGCACAGCCTCATAGGCACAAGTTCACCCTATGTTATTGCCTGAACAGATTTAATTCATTCTTTAGTTACTGTCCATGTGCTTAAATATATATATTTATGGCTAAGCATATAATCTATGTAGATTTTGTAAGTGTTGTAAAACAAGTACTGAGGAAGAGTTAAATGTATGGAATCTGATTATGATTTTGTTGTGACGCTAAAAAGACTATAAAGAATTGCAAGTATCAACGTTTAGCATTTTGAAATAGGAATCTCTATGAAGAAAACTTCTTTATAGCTGGACTAACGTCCATGTTTTAACTTAAAAAAATCCCACCAGAAGTCTGAAGCCTCATGCCTAAAAATAGGCATGTTAAAAATAACCCATTCACATGTTTATGTACCTAAACCAGTCAGCTTTGTTGTTGTGTCTTAAAGCAGTATTTTTTCCGTTGATGACCATAAAGATTCAAAATGAATGCAAGCTGACTATAACTGGGTGTCAGGAGAGCCTAAGAGCAATGTGTTGTCAAGCGCATTTATGAGTTGTCACTGGCAGACAGCTGGAGCAAAATCTGGGGAACTGGTAGGTCTGGAGGCTCAAGTTAAGAGGTATGAGAGAATAAAAAGATGAGACATTTTTGTCCCTTAAAATAAGATCGAATGCTAGGTGTTAATGGGGGGAAATCAGGTGTGTTTTCAAGGTCAGTTCTCATGAAAAGATTTAGGATAGTGGTTGAAATATATCACGCTAACTATGAAAAGGACACTCTTCCAAACATCTCTTTGCTTCCTTTTCTTCCTTTTTGTTTTATTATCAAGATTTTATCTAATGTTTTACTCTAATGTGAATTATATTTCCTTCAGTATTGTCCTTCCATTGTTCGACATTGATCCAGAGCCCTTTACTGCTCAGTGGCATAGGGTTACTGCAATTTCCTACCTCTGTGCCTTATATTTTTCTCAAGGGAAAGCCATTCCAGGGCTTAACATAATGAATTTCTAGTTTAGATTTGCAGTGAAAATAGGAACCAGAATTCTGCTGTATCTTAACTATAGAATTGTTGCTGAATGCACCAGAAATGGAACTGGCATTTTCCTGACCAGATTAGTGTGGTGTGCATTCATTTCTATAAACTGTTTTTAATGGAGAACTATAAATTCAAACTGATTTTAACTTCTGAATTAATGATCCATGTTTCAAGATGTACATGTGGGAGGAAAACAAGCCATGTATTTCCACTGGGCTAAAAGGGGACAGGATTGTAATTTGTTCCACATCCACATGCCAACAACGCTTTCTGGAGGTGAAGCATACTGTCTGTATCTGCCTCCTGGGTAAGGCACCTTGTTTATCGTGCAGAATTTCACCACATTCAGAAATGCTTTGTTTCCTGACAGTTCTGTGCAAATAGAAACAAAAAGCTCCGTGATATGTTTCATTTTATGTGCCTTGTAGTAAATCCTGAAATTCAGAAGTATGAGATTGTTTTTTTTCCAGTCGTTTCAAGTGCTACTAATGCCCAGCAGGAGTGATTCAGAAGCATGTTAAATGAATATTTTTAGGTATCCAATCGTTTCTAACCACTGCAACCACTGTGTTGATGATACACGTGCAAAGTAATTTGAAACAGTTAACAGGTATAAACCAGGTTCTACTTGGCAAATGGTTACTGAGGAAGTGGTTTCAGCTTTCATGTGAATTATGTGGGAAACTTCAAAGGGATTATCCTTCCTCCCTTTATCCTTCTAAGACCAATAACTGTCAAAATGTGTTGATCAAGATTAATTGCCTATCATGTATTATGTGACTAATGTTTAAAATCTGTGTGGATAGAAACAAAATTAGAACATAAGTTGATCACTGAATAACAAAGCATGTAAAAGCTCATGTAACGAACAAGGTAAAATCTCCAGATACAAGTGCTCCGCTGATTGATAGTCTCTGAACTAGTAACTGTTCTTGGAAGGAGAAGAAAAAGACAACAAAAAAAATAAAGACAATCAGTGTTATCCTTGGTTTATAATTTTTCTATTTTGTATCACAGAAATGCCTCTGTAATTACATAACAAACACTGATATTCAGACAATCTCCTGTTCTAACTCTTCATAGAAGAGATCTAACTCCTCATAGAGAAAAAAACAAATAAAGCAGAAGATATGTAACCTACCTGATAGTACCGCTTGGTTGTTCTTACATATTTACCATCTTTCTCATGACATGTATGTGATCAACTGATATTCATTGGGCCGCTAGCCAAAACTGAGAGGAAATTGTTGGAGGGAAATTATGAAGGTGAAGACAAAAGAGGAAGAGTGGAGTTTTAGAGAAGAGAGAAAAAGGGCCTGTTGAGACAAAAATGTGTTTGGATCTTTGTCAGCATACTGCATTTTCATTTGAAGTCATAAAACTGAAAACTCAGGAGAAGAAATAAAAATTGAACTACTGTGAGAATGTAGATGCCATCTATATTAGTTAGGAAAAAAAATAAGTGAGCTGATCATGCATAATTTACTGTTAAAGTATGGCTAATTACAAAAGAGATTTTCCTCTGGCACTTCTCTGGTTTTGCCTCACATGAGTGTTTAGCCTTCCACATTTCTCTCTGGTGTATACTAATCTCATTTCAGAACTGAAAAGAAAATAAGGTAGGCAAAGAGGTTTTGTGATAATGGATATTCTGAACTATACAAAATTCTTTTAGATTGACATGTTTTGTGCATTTGTTAGGGTAATAAACAGTGGGGAGTACTTGCAATATTTTGGCTTTATCTATGCTTCTTTAGGCATGGTTTCTTTTTAAACCCAAGGAAAATGAGGTGTAACTGTATTGGTTTTTTCTGCCTTGGTAGACAAGCCAGTCTTAATGAAGAAGCTGAGAAGTATTATGAAATGGCAGCGGGATTACGACCTAATGTAAGTACTGTCTTAATGATATCCATTGCTTAAGATGATGAACATGCTACAGTGTTGCTCCCTTTGTGTCGAGGAGAAACTTCTTGCTGGAGCATTTGATCTCTCAGCCTATATTATAGATGTTCTTTTAATGGTTAATTATTGGATAGTCAGATAAAGCTGTTCATTTGTCAGATCAATCGCTATACTTTTAAGTTACCTCAGTGAAGTGTTCTAGCAACAAGTCTGACTTGGCTAACATATGTGGAAAAGATTTCTAGATTTAGATTTATTTATCTATCTTAAGTGTGTTAAGCTTGGAAGGGTCTCCTAATTCCATCTATTTTCACTTGTAAAAGAGAATGAAATGCTATTCTGTGATCCACTGTTTAAGGTATTTAAAATAATACATTTATGCCTTTTTCTCAGTCATGAACTTCTGGCAAGTGTTGTTGTTCAGCTAACTTAGATGATGATTTTACCTCAGAGGTATTTACCTCTGAGGTTGTATATTGGCAAAGAAATGCTTATTGCTTGAAGCAGAAATATGTACAAGTATGTGACCAACCATTTCTAAAAAGTGCAGCTCATTTCCAGTTGTGTTGCATCAGGAACTAAAGAAATAAAATATTTTCTTGTTACCATTTTTTACTTGATGTTACATTTCTTTTCAATTACGTTCACATCTCAGGGAAAAAACCACACATGACTATAAATGGGACGGGGTTTATTTTAAAAATCTAATACTTTGTTTATGCAATAGATCAGATCTAAAACACATTCCTACCACAGAATTCTACAGTGCCAAATTTGAGGATACAAGTTAGCAATTTCAGTTAAAAAAAAAAAAAGTAAAAAAAAAAATAGACTTCAATGAGTTTTCAGACCTAAGAATCAAAAGCAACAACAGCTAAAACTCAAAAAAATGTAACAAAATATAATCCCAACAACCCCAAATAACTTATTCATATGAAATTGTGCACTTTTACGACAACTCTTAAAAAAACCTCTCCAAAAGCTGTAATTCTTTAATTCATGCTTTGTGAGATAACAATTCAGACTTTGTGATTCATTATGCTTTCAGATGCAAGAATTTTTGGTTGGTTGGTGTTTTGGGTGGGTTTGTGCGTTTTTTTTTTTTTTTTCTTTCCTGAGTGGATATCCTTATGTTAAAATAGTTCCTTCAGTTGCCTCAAAGTTGGTACAATTCCTCTTCTCTTCTGTGGTTTATTGTACTCTCAAAGTGTTTCTCAGAAACTCAGAAATATGTTTATTCTTATATAACCATATATGTGGTTTATATGATTATATGTGTGAGGTGTGTCAGCTTTGGAAGTAACTGAAGGCTTCTAGCTCATGGCAGTGGTACTATCAAAGTTAGATATTTCTAGGTATTGCTGACAAGTTTTACATGTTAAGACCGAAGTATCTTTTTTGCAGGGTAAGACTATCAGAACAGCTTATCATAGCAACTTTCTTCTAACTTTGATTACTGTAAGTTAAAATCTAATATATGCTGCTGTTCAGCTTTCTTTAAGTTCACTTTTATGTTCAAGATGATAAAGTTTAACTTTCTAGCTAAGCATAGTATGCATATGGTTCATGAATTTTTAGAAATATTTTAATGATGTGGAGTGGGAAAGTTGTATCCATTTTCACTGCCAGCATCAGCTGTCTGCCGACTGTACAAGGGCAATCTCTCAAGAATGAAAATAAAACCAGAGGTAGTCATACATAACTTTTTCTTATTATTAAGTCTCAAATTTACCATAATAGTTTGAGTGGAAGGAAAAGAAGCCAGTCAAGGAAGTTTTCTAGGTAGTAAGCAATATAATGCAGAAATGTTAAGACAGAAGCTCCTGATCTTTCTAAAGGAATATGGAATACAAATAGGTGAGATCCTGTGTACTTCATAGCTACATCTGTACTGGTAAATTATATGTGCCCAGGGCTATTCTCTAGTGCTGATCCAACTGGCTTCTCCAAGTGTGCCCAGGTACTGTCTGAGAGACTGAAAGTTAATTTGTTGGTTCGGATTTAGCCTGTGTATACTCTCACTGTCTTATGAATATGAAGAATCAGCAATATTACATACTGTGTAATATCTCTAAAATCACTTCTATAAAATACCATCCTTAGCAGCAATAAGAGATGTAAGTAATATACATATTCAATCTTTTACTGATTGTTAATGAATTTTTATGCTCACTGAGCTTTGACGACACAATTATGTTCTCAGCATTCTCGCTTGGTTTTCTTTTGCATCCCTTTCTTCTGTTTCTCAACCGTTCCTGTTGCTTTTGGAATAAAGCAATACTTTATACACAGTACTTCCTCACCTGCTCCCCAGCAAATAAGCCGGTTGGACGCAGGAGGTGGTCTGCTGAGCTTTTCTACACCCAAGCTCAGTTTCAATGGCCATCTGAGTTATGACTTTCCGAACTACTTAGTTGGCTGTTTCAGTGTTTTTTTCCAGACAGCAGTCTCCACTCTTGCATTTGTCTCCTAAGCAAGCCTTCATTTATTTCAGTGTCTCAAGACTGGGGCACAACTGTGAGCAACCAATATGCCTTCATGTCTGAGTCACTTTCTCATTCAACTAATCCATTTTATAAAAGCTGTGACTAAGGAGGCTAAAAACATCCACAGAAAAACAGTATTCAGTTACAGGAGAAATGTAACTTCTCAGAAACATGCAAGTCATTGCTTTTAAGAAAACAAACATAGAAAGATTTTATTTTTGTAGTATTGGGTGTGATCGTTGAATTAATTATGGGTGGACTGAAAAATACTGAAAATACTATTTATTATCTCCCTGAAAAGCTTTATAACAATGAATAAAGTATTTACAAAAATAATACACATACCCAGTAAAGGAGCAACTGAATACAGCACAGGTGTGTTAGAATGTATATCTGTATCTTGAATAACATCTTTGCTTTTGGATACACCTTCATTCTGCAGAGTGTAAAAGAACTGAAATATTTTGGTGCAATAGCAGCACCAGCTGAAATGCATCTTGGGTGCAAAGAAAAACCAAATCTGGCTAGTATTACTATTCCAAATTTAGACCTAACTGTTCACTTAATAATATTCATGTTTGGCCTTATTTGCAGTTAAGTGTGTATTTCTCCTCTGTGAAAGTAATTTCTAGTCAAATTTCAGGAGACAAGTATTTTCTATAAAATATAGTGCTGTGGTGGAGATAGGAATCATTTGTCTTAAACTTCACTGAAGAAGTAAGCATTCTCAAGGTTATGTCTATTTATTTCCAAAATATGCTTCACAGAGTTGACTTTCCCCTCGAGAGGCAAGGGGGAGAGAGAAATCAAGGAAGCAGTTCGGAGAAGGGATCTGCTTTTATTTGCTATAAATAATTTCTTACAGCACTCTTCCACCCCCCCCTTCAACTCTATAGGTAACCTACTCCCTAGCCCCTGGATCTTCTTTTCATATTTAAAAAAAAAAAAAAATGCACGCCCGCATTGTGTGTTTACCATGATCAAAACAAAATCATTGTAGAGCCTTCTCAGTAAGAAGCACACATTTATTTGTTCTAGCAATGTTGTATTGGATGTATGCTAATCACATTAGTCTAATTTTAACAAATTCAATTGCATGAAGAAATGAAAGTGTAAGTTTCTTGGACAGCAAGACATTTATGCAGTAGTTATTCTGAGTGAGAGTATTGCTGAGGCAAGTCTATATTCAGAAATGGTTTTGAGGTGCCCTACATCTTGTAATGTTCACAAACCAGGAAATTGTTTTAGCAAGTTGTTAGGCACTCTAAAATAAGAGCTTCAGGCTTACTTTGTTGTGGAAAAATCAGTCATCCAGAAACTCTCTTTAAATTGGCATTCTTTACAAGAATGTGAGATATTAACTTAAGCTTCAGCTTTTATTCAACTTTTAAGACATCATTTGTGTAATAGAACTGCATTTCTAATTTTTTAAGTCAGAACTTGAAGCAACCAATCCTTAAAAAGCTGCTCTAGAACCCCCACATATGGCCAACGGCTCTCGAGAAGAAAGGGCACTTTGAAGTATGACCTCAAGAGTATTAAATGAAAGAGAGCTCACCAAAGCCTTAAGACTTTGAGCCACCACCTTGAGCTGATTGGCTTAGAAGCATTCCTCAAGGAGGTGCCATGACCTGCAAGTCACTACCATCCCAACCACATATTAGTGCTGCTTGCAATCTGGAGCTCATGACAGCTTTAAGCCCCATGTCATCGGCACATTGTCAGAAACAGCTGTTTCCACTCTACCACTTCAAAAGGGCTTGATTAAATGTCTTACTGTAACAACATCTATAAAGACACACACATAGAATGAAGGGGAAAGGAGAAATGTACCTACAAGCAAAATAAATAAAATTTCCACTAGATGGTTTAATCATGATGCGGGGGACTAAACCATTTCTTGACTTGAAGGGTTTATGTAATCAGTTAACACAATATCATATTAAAAAGCAGTTTCTACAAGTGTTTCTTTTTTTTTTTTTTCCTCAATGCTGGAATACAGATTTCAAGTCAAAGGCTCCAGGCTTGCAATAAGCTCTACCTCGAGCTGTCTAACAGTTGAAAGAAGAATCCTGGTGATTTCCAAATAATTGACTGTATTTTTATAGCCACCTTATAGATAACATGCTTTCAGTGTCTCCTTATAGAAAGTGTTCTTAATATGTTTTTTATTCATGGGAAGACCTCTAAAAATGAATGTACTTCCAATAGTACATACAACTTTAAAAAATAAAGTAGATGTTGGATTTTGTCTTGAAACATATGTAACCAAGATTTTTTTCCTTAGGTGTTTCTGTGCCAAATTTCCCTATTTGACTTTCTCCTGAACGTTCAGTAATTCTCTCATGTAGCTTTACCAGGCTGGGAGTAATTGTGAGGAGATGACTTTAATGCATTTTGCCAGCTTTGTTAAAGGCATGTCCTGTTGTTGCCAGGGAGAATTTTCACAAAACCTTTAAGAGCTCCTGCTATGTTAGTTCTGCTGCTGATAGTGGTAATGGATGGGTTAACAGTGATTCTCAATTTGTCTGCAGCCTATCCTCTATCGACAAAAAACTGGCACTGTTGCACACTTCCCTTGATCCCACGTCCTCCTCACAATGCTTCAGGGATATTGCAGGTCACTCGCAAGTGATGAATCTATTGCTCCTGCAGCTCTTTTGAGCAGGTCTAACTAGTCCCTGTTATCCAAACCCAACTGGAATGTCTTGCCATCGTACTGGTCTCTGAAGCATAGTACAGGTAAAGCTGACATGCTCTAGAGAAACAGTACATATGATTTTTACACCATGTATTATTGCCAGTAAAGCATGACACTTTCCGGTTGAGAATCCTTCTTTTAAAATGTTCTTCTGTCTGTTTACTTGTTTATTCAAAGTAATGAACACATGGCATTCTTTAATCTTTATGTATTGGTGCTGTGGAATGACCACAGGGCTGTATGAGTAGTTAGCATCCAGCAGATTCACCTGTTCAGTAGTCTTCCAGTACCTGTGTCTGCCTTTACAGAAAATATAAAAGTGGGCCTTGTGGGCCAGCTTGTGCCAATTGCCCGCCTGCCCTCCAAGCTCCCCCGGCTTCTCCTGCCCTGTGGCAGGGCTGCACAGCTTCCCCCTGTCAGCACCAGCTCCTGCTAAGCCTCACACTGTTTAAGGCTTCCTTTCAAGGGTGCCAACTTTCCGCCTGAATGATATGAATGGCAATGGATTCCTTCCAGCCCAGCAGCACTCCAGGCCTCTTGAAAATGCCTCCTTTCTTTTCTCCTGGTGAAGGTGTGAAGAAAAGAAGAAAACTTCCCAGGATCCAGTTCTTCATCTCTTCCTGCTCTATTGCTTCCTGAAGACTGAACCAATTGTTACAGGGCATGCAAGAGTTTAAGGGACTAAAAGGGTACTGTGGCTTCCTAATGAGAAGATAGAAATCACTGATGTGACCTCTATTTCCAGATGGCATACTTTTAACAGTTTCACTTCAGACAAATATGGGAGTGGGAGGCTTAAGCATGGATTGGCTCTACGGAGAGAGGAGATAGTGGAACACCCTGAGAGAAAAGAGGAAACCACTCTGATCTCAAAAATATGAGGGGAACACTCTCTCGGTTACTGTAAATTAGGTAGACTTTCCCTGTTGACAGGCAATAAAAGACTGACTCTGAGGTTTGATATCAGAATAGCTGTGACATTTTTCAGCCTACCTAGTGGAAGGCTGACCTAGCCTAAAGGTTGTGCAGAACGGAGAAACTCAAGACAGTTAATATTAACTGAATGGAAGCTGCTCTTCATTTCAGGTATAAAGGCTCTTCAGTGTTTGCACAGAAATAGCAACACTTCTCCATGTAGAGTTTATCCATGTATGAAGTCTCTCTGCTCCTCCTGAGCTGGAAAGCTTTTTAAATAAATTTGGGCCCCAGTTCATTTTTCTTTTGTTGTTTTTGTTGTTTGACCCCTTCCAGGTTCTTATACTCAGTTCATCCTTTTACTCTGGTGCTAAGTGCAAGGCAGATGTTATCTCTGTCCAGCTATTTGACAAAAAACTGTGTTTATTCTTTTGAACAAAAAGTTTTATTTCCATATTTGCAATTATATTTGTTCATGGTCCTCCTAAATATTTTAAAGACACATTTAATTTTTCTGTCAGCTTCAAGAGAGGCTTGTGTACAGGCTGTTGTGAATCTTAAAGTATTCCTACTTCAGCAGAGGTTAGTGCCTTCCACCTTAAAAAATACCCCCTCCCCTCAACCCCC
>NW_010259147.1:0-1796 GCF_000690775.1 Eurypyga helias
TTTTGTTATTTTTAAAATATATCTCGATATTTTGCTGCGATCAATCCTGATCCCGCAACTGAAGCCCCCGGAGGGAGAAGTGCTGCGCGCTGTGATGCGTCTTCCTCTCGCCTCGGCTGCCAGTTTGGATTGTAGCGCCCGGCTCTGTGCACTGAGAGAATGGCTCGGTTTGGGGATGATCTGCCAACCCGCTATGGAGGTGGAAGGCCTGCCGGGGCTGGAAGAGGGAGCAGCCGGCAAGGTGGCCCCCAAGCCGGCCAAAGGATGTATAAGCAGTCGATGGCTCAGAGAGCCAGGACTATGGCTCTCTACAACCCCATCCCTGTCAAACAGAACTGCTTCACAGTCAACAGATCCCTCTTCATCTTCAGTGAAGATAATGTTATACGGAAATACGCCAAGAGAATAACAGAATGGCCATATCCTTTTGGGGAGGATGTGTGGGCACAGTGGGGAAGGTGGGGTGGGGGAGAGGGAGACTGGGGGCAAGACACCCCCTTAGTCAGCTGAGTGTCTGGTGCTAATGTAGACGTGCATGTGTGGTCCAGTGTGCGTAATGGGTGTGTGTGATGGATTCTTGTGTCCGACATAATGTACGGCTGTGTAGCTGGGTATCATAGGAAATTGCTTCTGTGGGAATGGCAGAGTGTGCCAGGGGCGTGTGTAAGACATACGTGCATGTCGGTGTGTGTTTAGGTGTCAGAGATACAGTTGCATAGATGTACGTTTCCTACAGTTTGAGTCAAATGCAGAGGGTGCTGTGAGATTCATGCTAATGAATCCTGATTCTGATTTCCATCTCAGAGCCTTTCAACTCTTCTTCCTCTGAAGAGAAGGAGGAACGAGTGATAAAAATGGTGACACCTTAGTGTTAAAGCTGCATTGATAGTAGGGACATCGATAGCCGAGGTACTTTGCGAATCCCATTAATACAATCATTGCAGCTAAGTACATCACCTCCTGAATCCATTAGAATCAACGTGAATCTTGTCACTTTGATTAGGTGCGTAGGCTAAGCTTAGACTGTACTAAATAAAACAAACAAAAAACAGAGAAGCTTTGTGGCTGAGGGAAGCAGTAAGTGGAGAGAAGGATCATCTGCTGTATTGTGAAAGGGGCAGATGCTTTCTGTCTCAGAACCAGCTCCCAGGCCAAGTGAGCTGCAGAGCTCTTCCTCAGAAGGGGCTTTGCTTGTAATGATGCACATAGTGAGGTTGTAAGCCATGAGAAAAGCAAAGCAGACTTTGAGGTTACCAGGGAGCGGATACAGTGTGTGCGTGTGTGTGTTCACAGGGGAGTGCATTACACCGGTGATCTCAAGGGAGCTGGTTGTTTTCTTTTCATTTGATATCACACACCTATTAATCCTCAGGAAGGCCTCCTCCCAGCCTCCTGGCAACACTTTCAATTGCCACAGAAGCCAGTTCCCCTTCAGGCTTCCTCGGTTTTCACTTCCTGAGGGGCTAACAGAGAAAAAAAAAAAAAATAGCAGTAGTGTGAATGCACTTCCCTTCCCTCTGAACACGCACACATATTGATCTTTCTGTACACATTATACAATCACAGGGATTGCTGTAATTCCTCATCCGTTTCTCCTTCCCTGCATTCAAGTCTGAATAAACAAGCCCCAAAGCTCTGGTGGCAGTCGGAGCAGCGCATTTCCCGCAAGGCCAGACGCGGTCTAGCCCTCCCCTGTCTCTTGGGCGACTCGTGTGCCCCTTCATCCTGACGTGTGGGGAGGGGACCCACAGTGCCACGGAGCCCGCGGGGTCAGCAGAGCCACCAGCCGTTCCCCC